>NW_013952759.1:80135-90697 GCF_001266775.1 Austrofundulus limnaeus | reverse complement strand
GGTGGGGGGGTATCCACAAGAAGTTGGGCTGAACATGATGAGACAGGCAGAGTCATGAAGCAACTCAGGCTGAAACTGATATTCAGGACTGAGCATGCACTGGTGTCTCAACACACACACACACACACACACACATGTTGGCTCTTTCCCGTCAGTGGCACACACAGGGGGACTGTGTTAGTCTCAGTACCAGTCGCACAACATTTTCCACTTCGCTCTGTCAGCCTGCCAATAACATCTGCCTTCCTCTTTTGCTTGCAGCATCATTTGCATGAGGAAAATGAGCCGTGGCTGCTCAAGCTAAACAAAAAAAAAAAAAGGATTTTCTCTTAAAGTTGTTTGTGATGTACCACAAACAAACAGTAGGCTCAGCCTGCCTTTAGCTACGAGACGTAAAATAGGAATGATTTGAAACTCTGGTTTGATGCAGCAGACAGGCAGAGAAAACAGYTGCTGCTGCCGTTGACTTTGTCTCAAGGAGATGTCGGTGTCTGGAGTCGCCCCAGTCTGGAGCAGCTGTACCTGACAAGCAGCCCAAGTGGCAACTCATACCTACCATTAATAAATCCATCCCCCTTTTCTCCCATCTCTCCTTCGTCGCCTCCCTGTTTTGTTTTTCTCTCCCTCTTYGGAGGTGGAAGCTTCACACATCTGCGACAAAGTCATCATTTCACCGTCGGGCACAGCTGGACGCCACGCTGCCTGTCGGCCTCGAGACGAGAGGGGAAACGTTTCACACCAGGGGTGTCTGAGTTAATGTGCTTCTTCTGTCAGCTCAGGATTTTTAATTATAGTTCTCAAATCTTATTTTAATAGCTGTCGGTAACAGGAAAAGAGACACTTTTAGAGCATCTGAAAGATTTAAGCAGCATGCTTTGTGTCTGAGTAATTCCCCCACTCTAAATAAATGGAAATATTAAACAGAAATGATCTGTTTTGCACCGTTTCACCTCTAAGGAGCCAAGAAGGAAATTCATCCAGCTTTTATTTCATTTTAAGCTACTTTAATGTTTCCGGTGAAAAACAGTGCAAACATTTTTTTATGCTTTGYTGAAGATAACTCTTTGTTTAAGATGCAAACAGCAGACAGATTTCAGTCATTATTCAAGGTTTATGGAATTACTTGTTCCCATTTTCTTTCTTTTGTGTCTGTTTAATGTGTTCATACTTTCTGCAGTCATTGGGCACGTACTTCCACTTTTCGGGTGACTTCCTGTTGAAATGAACGGGCCTTGTGTTTTCTCGCTGCATTGTTCAGAGCCCCGCCCCTCAAACAACCTGACAGAGTAAATATCTTCTGCTTTTATTTAAAGCAAATATTCAAAGTTTTCAAAGAAACTAAGATCATCTTTTGGTTGCAGTAAAGGATGCAAAATACAAATTTTACACAGGCCTTTAATTCAGCCATTAATTTAACAGACATTAATATAGTAGTGGCCAAGAATAATCTTTAACAAAATCTGAATACAAATACTAAATCCAAGATGTCCACCATAGCTAATTTGAAATGGCTACAATTGAGCTATYTTTATACATACTGAGCTGAACATTTGGTTGAATTGTTGCTTTATATTAATTCAGTGCTTTAGAATGTTTTTTTTCCACACAGTAATAGGTTCACACAGATAACAAATTCTTGACAGATATTTACTCTGTTTTTCACCAAACTTACCATTTTTCWTTGCCACCTTTGATCCCCACCCTCACCTGGTGTGGCCACCCTCTGACTCCGCCCCARAGTCTGAAGCCATGGTTCTCAAGTAGGAAAGGGTGGAAAGCCTCCACTGGGTTGGAGGGAGTCTTTGCCCCAGGTGCGCTTTACTTAACCATAGCCTGGCCCTTTCCTTCCTACGCAGCTCCGCTCAATTCTAGTTTCCCTTCTCTGCTCCGTCTGGGATTTCTCCCATTGACAAGGATTTTACTGGCAGATTTTTAGCCGGACCAATCAGAGAAGAGAACGTCAACTTTCTGCGCAGTGTCTGCTTGTAGTTTATTTTACCTGGGCCAATCAGAGAAGAGAAGGCGGAGTTTTGAATGACGTCGATGTTCTGCACAGTGTCTGCTAGTTAGTTTAGCATACGGCAGTGGAGGAAGTGAAGGAAGCCATGTTGATAAGGCTTCCAAATTAAAAATAAATTTGTCTGACAAAGCAGCAGCACTCATTTACAGTCGTCTCGCTCGTCTCGGTACTTTTCTCCTCTCAGTAGGGTTGTTTACAGCACAGGCGATTTCTGGTTAGCTTCTTAACTTAGCCTCCTTCACACCGACAACACACACGCTTCAGCAGAGGCCACGCCTCCTGCAAGAATCACTTCTCTATGCAGCAAGTCCAAACCCTCATACAAAGCAAAGTGAAGGACAGGGTCTGGTTTTTACCAGGCTGACTTAACCATGTTAACTAACAAATCTCAAAAGATCTCAAATGAGACACATTACATCATTTACAAAGTTTGACCAACACGGGTAAAACTCCATCCCTTCTTGTTTTGCAGTTTTTTTGCTCAAAGCCAACATTTCATTTTGGATTGCACACACATCGTCATCATCATCAGCTCATCCAGGCAGGCAGGGTGTTTGCTACTCTGTCATTTCAGACAGGATGAGTCACTGTGTGATGACGGGACTCATCCTATCAGGCAGTCCATCTGTGGKGGAATCGAACGTGACACATGAAGCAATTACCGGAGCCGATGATGATGTGAGCTAATAGGCAGCTCGTTGAAGGCCCGGGCTCGACAATTTGTGCTACACGTGTAAAACTAAAGCAGATGCTGGAGGTCAAGCAAAAGGTGGAAACTGTCTCATGGCTTATCATCAGTATTAGATCACATTTTAAAGGGATTTCACTTGATGACTTGGAGACCAAACATCACTTCAGAAGACCAGACTACACCTTTAATCACATCAAAATACGGAATTTTGTATAATGTTAAAGTTATTTACTAGATATTTCTCAGTTTCTGCTCATGATGAGCAATTTTCTGGAATATTTCAGTGATTTCACGTCATCAAAGCAACACCTGAGTGCCTAACCAGTTTTTAGCCTTTTTTATGCTGGTTTTGATCAAAGCGTGAAAAAGAAAATTTTTATGCAAAATCTCCCTTAATATTGTGAAACAAAATGCATTTTATTGTTACACTGAATATTGTGAACAACTCTCAGCTGTTGTGTCAAATTTGAGCTCAAAATCTGTAAAATTGACTGATTTCGAGCCATTTTTGTGTTTCTAAATTGGGTAGACTTCCAAACAAGTGTCAGGATCTGTTTCTTGTTCATTTAGTTTCTTAGTGCCTTTATTTTATTTAGATGATTAGATTCGATTTAGATAATTAGATTTAGATAATTCCTTTCTTTGGTTATGTGCTCTGTTATTATGTTATCAGGTTTCTCCTGTCTGTCTCTGCTCTGGCTCCGCCCACACTTATCTGATCCTCATTCCCCAGGTGTTTCTTATTGTCTGCTCATTAGTGTTTCTTTATGTTTTGTCTTATTATTTTATTTTGTTATATTTTATCATGAATTCAGAGTTTATGCAACTATCACAACTTATATTATGTATATTTAATTTTAAGTTTGGCTTTAATGAGGAACATTTGACTTTTGAAGCAAAATATCTGCAGGAAACGATCAAGTCGGTCTGTTTGACTTGGAACTCGAGTGTTCCTCTGTCCAAGCAGAGATTATTCCAGCATGAATGATGCCACTGGTAGGCCCTCTTTCTTAGTACAAGCGGTGTTAGATAAATAAATATCCAGTCTGCTTTATCAGTGTGCTGTGAGTTAAAGATGAACAGAGCGAGAAGGCATATTTCAGTTATCTACAGAGAAGGTTTGTTGTGTAGATGTTCCATTTGAACCTGCTCACAGAAAACTTTATAAATCTCTTTTGTCTTGAATGCTGTTTGTTGAAACCTAACATACTATGAATAGAAAAGTCGCGATCAAACACATGACTGAACACTTTATTTTACAATTTTAAATTACWGCCGTTTTACTCTCAGAGAATAATTTAGAAAACCTCATTTCTTGAGTTTATTAGAAAGAACAAGTGAAGTCAAAGAGGAAAAAAGATCATAAAATTCACTTGAACTTTAAAGTGCTAATAACAAATCTGAGACTACATATTTACACACTTCCACAGCTAAAGCCTCCTGGTGCTCTAAATCAACAGTATAACAGCCATTGATAAATATCCTGTAAAGGTGATGGGAAACTCAGATCTCTGGGTTTGCTCTCCAGTGTGTCTTCAGTTCCTGTAATGCTATTAAAAGCAGAGATGACCTACCTTTCATTTGCTTTACAGCTCTCTGGCATGAAACGGAGATTTCTGGTGTGACTCGTTTTCGACATCAGTAAACTGCAGCAAGAAAAGTGTCCAGCTTGTGCTGAGACTTCAGAGGTTCAGTGAYCTGACCCGACATGAAAGCTGCTGCCATGAACAGAACATCTGGTGACGAGCTCACACGTCGGCCCGTGAACTTTAAAGGTGGTCCGTCGTGACGCCCTCCTTCCAAAATGACCCCACAGTCATCAGCTGGTTTCTGTATTATCACAGCTTCTAATGAAAACTGAAAGGACACTAACGCAGCTGCTGCCCAAAATTCTAACAAATATCAACTCTGTGTTATAAAAACCAATTGTTATTATTGTGAATGCAGAGTCTGTATTCACACTACTGTTTTCTTGCTTAAAGCTGCTTCTGAGCTTTAGTTTTAAATAAAACTACTTCCTTATACTTTGTATTTTTTTAATCATTCATGTATCATGTTAGAACTTTTATATTTTTTGTAGTATTTGGCGTTATTTATGAAAATTTCTCCACAAAAATACATAAAGAGCTGTTCATTCATTTCCTTCAGTTGTGCTCTTGTGCTTTTATAGCTTGCAGTYTCTGTCCTGTTAATTTTAGCTTTGAGCAAGTTTTAAGACACTTTCAGCTAATTTTAAATTTAAGTTATAATGTTGCTCATTTTAGCCTTTGAAAATGTTTTTATTCATTTTCCCTTTAAGCTTTAATTTTGCAATTGGCTTTAAACTATCTATCTATCTATCTATCTATCTATCTATCTATCTATCTATCTATCTATCTATCTATCTATCTATCTATCTATCTATCTATCTATCTATCNGTCTGTCTGTCTGTCTGTCTGTCTGTCTGTCTGTCTGTCTGTCTGTCTATCTATCTATCTATCTATCTATCTATCTATCTATCTATCTATCTATCTAATTTGTTTATATTTTATTTTATTTTTTGATAATTGTTTGCTTTAACTTAGCCTGGCACTTGCCTCCTGGTTTGACACGTCATCAATTCAACAAAGAACAAGATGAGCTTTAATCTCACAGTTACGTTGACCAGCATGTTTAAAGTAATTGTATAAGGTCTAACCCAGTGAAAATGATCAAATCGTTTTAATTTGAAAAGTTTCTTACTTGTGGTTTGATTAAGCCTAATAAAAACCCGACCCTTGTTCTACGCTTTATATCAGAGGGTCTGGAACCTCAGCTACAAGTGATTTCTTGCTGGAGACGTGGACTCTGTTGAAGTTTAAAACAATTTGATCTGATTTTACCCAATCGGTAATGTTTAGCCGTGACGTATGCAGTGCGCCAGCTCGACTGTGAAGGAAGCTAAGCTAGAGGCTAACCGGAAATTACGTGTAYGTGTACTGTTACGTATCTCCATTATATGTAATTCTGCTCTAATATTTGTCTCCTGACTCGTCTAATTACCTCTCCACACTAATCGCCCTCAGTGGCAGACTGCACTATCAAACCAAATCAAGTGTCAGGCTGTTCTTTTCCCCCCAAATACCTTTTATGTAAATTAATAATGAATACTCCTTTTCACATCACAACACATGGAACAATACAACAACAGAGGCTGCCACTTCCTGTCAAACTGCTCCAATTACAGATCAGCGCTTTGGGAAGTCGGAGGAGAGCAGACTGAGAAATTCAGGTGATGCTGAATGTAATAATGTGAAATCCAAGTAAAGGATGTTGCTGGAGGCTGCAGACAATACACCAACATCAGATACTGTATATTTTGAGTATTTAGGCAGAGTTTCACATGGTTTGCTCTCCACTTTGCACATGCATGTCAGTCAGGTTTAAGCAATAAAGGATGTCKTTCAATCTTATTATTGACATTCAGGTGGATAGTATTTGGGTGATTCTCTGAATTGGGTGCACTTTGGGTTCTCAGGTTACTAAAAAAAATATACCACAAAAAATTGTGTTTCTGAACATTGCAGCTGCTGAAGGACTATTTCAATTTCTGAGAAAATATGTTTTCCCAACTTATGAATGAAATCCCAAACATTACTAACCTGAACGAAGCTAAAATAAGACATAAATTTCTGCCTGCACCGAAGGATTGAATCTGTCATCACTYGTACTGAAGTTAACAAACTTCAAGCTTCAGGTCTGGTGACTCAACTCCATGCAATGTTCAGAGGTTTTTACTCTTTTTTTCTCTCTCAAAGCTGCAGGACTGGAAGCAGTCCATGTGATCTCTGAGTAGGTTTGTCTTTTACACTGTGTGTGTGTTTCTGTGTCTGTGTGTCCAGTAGTGACCCAGCTCTCCCCTTCCTCTCACCATCTTTAATGAGGGACAGATGGCTGCTCTCCATCAGCACCTCCTCCATTCATCCATCAGCCCACAGCGTAGCGGAGAAAAATCTGACGGCATCATGACAGAAACTGTGGCAACGCAGCGTGAAGACTTTCACCAAGRAGCTTCCCGCCCCTCCGACATTATAAAGGTGTTGTTTGGTTGGACTCAGAGATGACTCGGGTGTTTGAGTCTGACATGACRTGATATCTATGCAGCACCAGAAGAGACTAAATTCAAAATTTTCAAACTTCCAGAGACTCCAAGTGCATTTATTGTCTAAAAACGTGGATTTTGCATGATATGTCCCCTTTAAGACAACCATGGGGAGGAAATATCAGCAGTGAAGCACCATAGAGCTCAGCATGTAAATACTTCTGCTAAGTTTCAACATAACTTATCTTTTTGTCTGCATACTTTACTCAGCTAATCTACAGTAAGTGTAAATATTTACCAATACTTCAATACTGCTGGATCCCAGGTGTTGACCTATTTTCCATGTGTCCTTTCTATAAGTAACACACATGATAGTTGGCATTTAGTCACATATTTAGCTTATTTTTCTTTTTATTTATAGACAGTTAACCTTCAAAATGAAAAAAGACATTTTTAACCTTTTTTTGCCTTCAGTCTTTGGAAATAGCATCTGTAAATGAGGTTAACATTTTATATTCTCACATGGAAATGTGACCCCAGCAAACAAGTAAGTCTTTAACTCTCAGAGTTTGATAAATGCACACAGAACAGCCTGAATTCTTGTTTTTAAAGCTCTGCCTTTTAATATAACTCAGTTCAGATGTAAATATGTTCTACTCAGCTCAAATATTTTACCTTCATTGTTGCTTAGTTCCTGTAAAATGATTGTTTCACAGTTCCTACATAGAGCCAAAGTCATGACCCCTTGAATTTTGAGCTGCYGTTAGCAGAAGTAGCAGAAACCATCTATAACTGTATTACTTTTAGGACTAGAGACTCAAGACTTTTTGCACAACATTGTGCATAAATATAAACTCAAGATTTGACGGTTTGAYCAAAACATCTGCAGGTCTCTCATTCTTCAACATAAAATATTGCTCTGAAAAGTACGTGTTAAAATGCATTCCTTTAAGAAACGCCAGTCCTTTAATTTTAATACATGTCTTGTAAAGTTTGGCTTTATATTTTTCTGTTTGTGTGCTTTTTTAAAAACATGACATCGTTGTTGTAAAGAAGTTTTATTGAAATCTTTTTAGTCACCTGTCTTTTATTTTTTTTTTATTTTACTTTATGACATTTAACTGATTTTTCTAAAATATGGAGTTTAGAATGTAAAATACAGAAAACATTTAGTCTTTTTACCCTAAACTTCAAAAGCTGTGCTACAAAAAAAAAGTTACAGTTTAGTCTGAAAATCTTCAAACAGAATCATGACAACTGCTGGGGTTCGGTTTGGGATATTTTAAAGGCTAAACATCAGGTTTTAATATATATACAAAGTGGTCTTTATGCAAAAACCAGTACCTTCCCAGGACACATTACCAACTTTCAAAGACATGATACAGCAGATTTATTTTCCTCCTCCGCAGCAGGAGCATTTCTCTGACATATGAGGTTTATTGACTTCCTGTCATGACCACTGACTTTTACGGTGAAGGAAAAAAAATAACAGGAAAGGGAGGAATGACACTTAAAGGAAGGTGGGTCCAAGATGAAGAAAAAGCAAACAAAACATACTGTTGCTCTTCTACTTTCACAACATTAAAAATATATTTACTGAGCCAAATATAATATTAACGGGTCTAGCTCAATGAGGCTCACTTTTTATAATAAAGTCTAAAAACAAGTCCTCCGGAGAAACGACGTTTTAAAAAAAATAAATAAATAAAATAAATGAAAAGCAGCTGAAGCTTCCYGGACAAGCTGCAGAAAGAAAAGCCACAGAATAAAGTTAGATGCAATATTTTTAGAATATTGTGAGGGATCCTGGAGAATGTTCCATCACGGGATCAGACGTCAGCCTCCCAGAAAGGTTTAATGACTGACAAACTTTGGATTCAGGAAGAGCAGAGTGGTTTTCTCCTGGTCATGAGTGGACCAGTGGAGTGGCAGACTTGTGTTTTGTGGATCCAGGTTTACAACAAAATGATGTCAGGTTTCAAAGTACTTCATTTATCTAATCAACTGACTAAAAGGTAAGTGTTTATTTCCAACAGATGAGTACACAAAGGAGATCTGCTGGAGGAGAGACAAGGTGAGATTTGTTCGGGCGTTATTTGGTCAGTAATAAGGTTTTATTTGTAGTTTCTTGTTTACCAGGTTTGGAGAGGGGACTGGGGAAATCCAGGTGGAAATGTAAACAGTGGAAAGTGGCAGGACAAACCTTAGGCTGACAGTGAGATGTTGATGTTCAGTTTTGGCTTTTTGTAGGCAATGTTTCCAAAGAGGGGCTTTGTGGACAGCTTCTCGAGGTTCTACGGGACTGTCTTGTCTCTGTCCAAACAAAACAAGAGTTGTGTTCGTATCATTAGCACAAAGTCAGACTCTTTGGACTCTAYCAGGGCCGCCTCCTGTCTGTGATCCTGTTTTTGGTGCTCATGAACAGGATTTCGTTGTGGAGCAGAGGGTGTCTCATTTGCAAACTCAAGGGTCTCATCTCTGTATTTTACAGATGACATGGTGCTTTTGATGTCTTGAAGCCATGGTGCGGTGAGTTGCAGCCAAGATGCGACTCGGGTCCTCTAAATCTTAGGTCATGTTTCTAAATTAGAAAAACAGGAGAATGGTTCCTTTGCACTGCTGGTGATTTGTCACAAGTGATGCTGGAWCGAGCAGGAAACAAACCAGCAGACGAAGGCGTCATCTGTATGCTTCACCTCATGAAGTACGGATTATGGTAAAAATGGTAAATGGACTGAACTTATAGAGCGCTTTTAAGGCCCTCYGGACCCCAAAGCGCTTTACACTTACAGACATTCACCCGGTCACACACACACACATTCACACACTGATGAWGGTAAGMCACACTGACAGAGGTGGGGCTGCCATATACCGGCACYCTCTGACCACCATCAGTAGGCAAGGCGGGTGAAGTGTCCTGCCCAAGGACACAACAACTCAGATGGCTGGACCAGGTATCGAACTGGCAACCTTCCAATTCCAGGACGACTCCCCTAACCGCTCCTCCCCAGCCACCCAATTATGACTGTAAGAACAAGATCTCAGATGCAAGCAGCAAGAAGTATACTTCCTTTGGTTGGGAATGTGATGTTGGCACTGATTTTACAGAACATTTCTCTTGATATTTCTTGTAGGTCCTCTTTGGTTGTAAGTGGTGACTTGATTCTGTCGTGCTGAACAATTGCAACTAATTCAAGCTTAAGGCTGAGTATAGTCGCGCTTTTGAGTACTTGTGCAGGGTGCGTGCACCCTCGCCAGCAGTGTAGGTGTTTCTACTTGACGCTATGTTGTTGTAGTATTCTCCAAAAAGACGTGACAGTAACATGTGAAAATGTTGTAAGTAGGAGAGCAAAAGCTTGACAGACAAACAAACTATTTGAATGGTGCGCAGCCTTTGCGGAGCTACAAAAATTCGGAGGTGCACGACCAAGCCCCAGGACACCCCCTTTGGGCRGGCATGGTGAAGGTGCGATTGCAACACTTGGAGCACGTCTGCTCGCGTCCAGTACAACGCGTCAACTATAAACCTAGCTTTAGAGGTAGRGTGAGAAGTTCAGTTRTCTGTGAGAGATTCAGAGTGGAGCCGTTGCTCCTCCTTATCAAGAGGAGCCAGTTGCAGTGGTTCTGGCATCTGGTAAGGATGCCTCCTGGACTTCTCCCTGTGGGAGGTGGTTCATGCATGTCCGACTGGGAGGAGACCACGGAAATATTTTTTGTAACAAAGGATGACTGTGCACAGCATTGTACCAGATTGTGTGTGTGTGTGTGTGTGTGTGTGTGTGTGTGTGTG
>NW_013952759.1:65292-79354 GCF_001266775.1 Austrofundulus limnaeus | reverse complement strand
GTGTGTGTGTGTGTGTGTGTGTGTGTGTGTGTGTGTGTGGTGGGGTTCCTGTTCATAGGAGCTCTGACGTTGATGAGGTTCTCTATACATCTATGTCATCATTGTCCCCAATGCAGAATTCAGCTACAACACTGGTGGTGGGGTGGGGGCAGATACAAGGCTGAAGAGAACTTCACACCATGAGTCGAGGCTGCTRCTGATGATTTCACAGACTGTGCATGTGAGAAAACAGCACACAACATTAGTGAAATGTGGTTATGGGCAGAATCATCTGTGGCAAGTCTATAGATAGCTGATGTGACGTCTGTCTCTTAAAACAGATCCCAACTTTGGCATCGAAGCAGTGAGAGACACAGAAACTCCAAAGTGACGCACCAATTAGGCCCTTAGGCTTCTGTCACAATAGCTTGGAGTTGTCCGAATACGTTGGCATGTTTTGAAAACTTTTTACATGAGTCAAAACAGGAAGTAACGGTAAAAGAACTGTACTTTCAATGTATAGCGCCTTTCTATCCAACCAGGATACACAAAGYRCYATACTCTACAACAGGGGTGGGCAATCCTGGTCTTCGAGGGCCGCAGCCCTACAGGTTTTATGTTTTTCCCTGCTCCAACACACCTGATTCAGACATTAAATTACCTCTTCCAAGTTCTACAGTATGGAGGACCCAAACTGACATAACTAGAAAAAAGGCAGAAATATATAAATGGACCATTAAATAAATTCAATTAAAAATGTGCCAATTAAATTAAAAAGGAGAGCTTTTCCTCACGTTTTATAATTTAATTGACCTTCATATTTATTTTATTAGCAACACAGAAAACGCCCAGCCGACATCAGTTCACCTGCCCATGACAAAGGAATCACATAAAAAAATACTGCACAGCGCAGGAAGAGCAGTCGACTTTTTCACACATGTGCTGCTACAGTCTCGACTAACACTCGACTAAATCATTCCATTCTCTGCATAACTTTAGACTAAGATGAAAGAAACATCTTACATACACATTTACTAAAATATTGTAAAACATTTGGTTCTCTACAGCAACTTTTAGACAGTAGAAGTAGTAGGTTTTAATGCTAATGAACGTTAATACCATTAATATAAGTTTTCTTAAAACCCATCACTTGTTTTATGGGTTGTCCTGCATGACCCCAGCTTTGGTAATCAAAGTGACTGACATTATTTTCTCACAGCCACATACCTTTGACACCATAAAATACCAGTCAGATAACAAGATAGTTGCATCTAAGAACTTGTAGGCGCCTGACATCATCCTCCAGACAGCAGTTCTTTAAGTTATATAATCTCTAGATATTAATACTCATTTTTCCTGCAGTGAGCGAAGAGGCCAGCTGTGAACAAGGACAGATCTGGAGCATGCTGTTCCTTCACACATGCAGGGTCTCAGTCCAGCACTTGTGATYTCCAACAATAGACCCACTTTAAGGTGAGGAAATTCTGCTGCAGTCACCCAACTATGAGAGAAAAACGGGGGCTGGGAAAATCCAGAGCAGCAGATCCTTCACTGTGTTCACTATGAATCGGCAAAATTATTCAGCTGTTACCACGGGATTAACAAACAGCAGGTTTCCCCCACTGGCAACAACTATGCAGAGGCTGTGCATTCACAAGGCATGAAAGCCAAACACTGTTTCTTTAATTAATAATTTTGACTAAGGGTGGGAGAGGTGACTGTTTCGGCTCCACCCACTGCTCGTGTTTTGTGCAAAAACCTCAACAGCCTTTTGAGGAAACAAAGGTTTTCCCGGAAGTTCTGGTCCCCACAGGGTCTTATACATCCAAAATAATAAATATGTGCACTTTCAGGGTAAAGCAGGTTTTTTTCCCCTTTGAAAATACCGAGCATTTGCTGTATGTTACATCAAACATCTGCTACAGAACCAGTARTGAGAGAAATATTTGGCATAAAACGCAGAACAGCATCAACTGCTGAAGTAACGTATGTCTGAGTGCATCACCTTCACTGCTGCCTGTCCAAAAAAACAAAAGCACTAGTGCAAAGCTGAGTTCTCAGAAGTTCAAGTTTAAGCAACCAAGAAGGTTTTTTTTACTTCTTGGACAAGGTGTTCTTGTTTTATCTTTAATAAGATATTTCTTATGTTTCGGGTTTAATGTTAAATGTTCATCATCTTTAACCTCCTCTTGTTTGTTGGTGCAAACTGCATTTTATATTACTGATTAAATGAGTTTTGAAGAACTAAATTTGAATTGTTGTTGATCATTACACCAATTTGCCCCCAAGATTTCAAAGAACTTTGTTTAAAATGTTGCCAAATGTTGTTTGAAGTGAATTCAAGCTGCCTGCAAAATTTTAATTYACCACTAAAACGATTTTAATGGGTCAACTTTTGGAGCCAACCCAATTCAAGATGGCCACCACACCCAGTCGATTTTAAACCAAAGAAATGAAATTTTAATAACATTTACTTCAAATGTTTACTTCATTACCTTCACAAAAACTTTGACAGGTTATAAAATTCACACAGTACACCATATGGTGCTGAAAATGTTTGACTTTTTTCAAGTTTTACCTAAAATGARGTGTTTTTTTCTGGACTTTCCTGAGTTCAGTCTCCGCATCAAACATCCTCCTGATCACTGGAGCTCAGCCTCGGTCCTGTGGATGAAAAATCGTTCTCCTGCCAAACCTCGCTGAGGAAATGAGCCGTGTCAAAAAGACACAGAGCACAGCTGTCAGAGTGTGAAAACTTCTGGTCAGCTCCTGATGGGTAATTCAACATGCAACTCACTTCAACAACTGACAGGATGGCACTGCTGTTCTGTTAYATATTTAATTATATTGCATTCATTTTGTTTCACTACGCTGACTCCACTTCCTTTATTGTTTCATAAATTCAGTCAGATGTTTCCTGTTTATTTGAGTTAGCTTGCAAACGTGCGTTCATWGTCTAAATGTATTTTTGGACCCAACGGTTTTGGGGATTTTGTGTTGAATCCCTGAGAGCTGCATACGTTTAAAATCCTTTCTTTTTGTTTCCTTTGTTGAAACAAAATGAGTTTGAAATTTGATAAAACTTCACCAATAAATGATCGTAGAAATAAAGATCTACAGGCACTTTCAGTCCGACACATTCAGAGGACTCTCTGATGGAGTCTTCTCAGTAAACATCTTATCTTTACCAGCTTCTTTTATGGTTTCGTTTACAGATAGTTTGGCCTCCCTTCACATCCAATGATCTGCTTTTCRCTCCATGATCCACAATGTGACCGGATCGTGACAATCTTGGAAAATTATGATGCTGCTGCAGACAATACTCATCCAGTTCATCCATCCATCCATCCATTATCTTTGGATAAATATATGCTAAATAAAGATATGATGAATATTGTTCTTACTTCCAGATTACAGGGTTCACCAGTGCCCATGTCCAGAGGTCACTGTGCAACAGACGGGTACACCCTGGACAAGTTGCAAGTCCATCACAGGGAAGCATAGAGACAAACAATTGTTCATGCTCACAATTCGGTACAATCTAGGTGACCTAACGTTTATGTTTTTTATTTGTGGAAGGAAGCTGGAGAAAACCCACGCATGCATGGTGAGAACATGCAAACTTTACCCAGAAAGGTACCTGTCTGAAATTTGATACGGCAACATTCYTACTGAAAGGCAACAGCTCTGCTAGGATAACAAGAAAAAAAAGTTGAATTCAGTCCAGACCAAATTCAAATCCAATCACAGTCAGTTCTGCCCACATAAAAATGCCAATTAGTAAAAGTTACATATTAAGTCAACATATTAACTGTAATATTTAATTTCAAGCTCTTCTTGTCATCCAATTTTTCCACAACTTTGCTATAGGAAAAGGTAAAAAGTAAGCTGAGAAATTTATTAAAGCTATAAAACTTAAGTATGACCTCACAACGGTTTACTGTTTAAAGCGATGCTGTTTGCAGGGTGGTTTTCCAGGCTGAATCATCAGAATTACTGTCAAATTACAAAACATGGGTCATGGGAAAATCGCTCCATGGAGAAGGCCCTATTTCTTTACATAAAATGTAGTCAGCCTCAGCTGAGTATTGATCATTTCATAAATAAATAAAAAACCAGCTTTATTGATGAGATTAACAAAATCTTTGTACTGATGGCCTCAGGGCTGTATTGACGACTTGTGTAAACTAGCCAATGGACTGAGTAAGACTGAAAAGTCCAAGAAATGACACTGTCAGCTTATCCTCAGCTTTTTCCATGATCTCATTAGAAAACTCGATAAAGTTCAGAAAAGGTGGTCAGAAGAAACTGTGAGGACTTTGATCCGACAACTTTTACACTAAGCTCTGATGCACAAGAGACATTTTTAGAAAMAAGCCACCATGGAAACTTCTATGTATTTTCATTACAGAGTGCACATTCTTTTATTTTAAAATATCATACTTTTCCATCCGTTCCTGTCCGTTTGTTGACTTAAACAGAGCTGACTTGCAAGTGAGTGACTTGGAGTTCAATATCTTCTCCAACAACATGCTGGTTCATGAACAGACTGGACTGAGTTGTTTGTGAGGAACTGATAATACTCAGAGCAAGATCTGTTTTTAAACCGTAGTCATTTCTTAATGTAGTCAACATTGTCTTTTAACAAAATACCTAATGAATCACTGGATGGATTTTGGTTATTGGATAATGATACACATAAATATTGTGACATTTCAATACTGATACTATATCATTTCTCAAAAGCACTGGATCGACTTTTATTTAATGCTTATTGGATGGATGTCGTAAGAAGAAATGTGAAATACAAATGCAGTTCTCACTGTTTTTCAGCGTTCTTCAAACTGCACACAAAGAAACTGAATTTTATAAAGATTTTATGCATGTAATGCATGGTGTGCTTTTTYATACAAAGTTGATTAAATTAAAATCTTTTGCAGTATCGCAATATATAGCTTAAATCATTTCATGACCCATGTGTATATGATATCACTGAATTCTAGCCAAAGTAGCTGAACATGATGACTAAAGTATACATCAGACATTGTGCAATATATTTGCTTAAAAGATAAGTGCTATTATCAACTCTGTCTAATTAACGAATCAACAGATATTAATGAAACTTTGAAAAATAATCATCTAATGTACAGCTAGGAGTGATTAACTTTTGAAATCACCCCAATTTAAGATTACACTGCAGCAAACTGACAGCCAATGCAGAAATGTGTATATGTTAGTCAGTTTTACAGATWTAGAGCTAAAGTTTGGTGTGATAGAAGCTAAAAGTCACCCTAATAAAATAGCCAAAGTCAGCGCAACATTTTCTTTTAATTTTGGCTTTTTAAGTTCAAGTGAAAATTGTCCTCACCAGAAGTAAAAAACATTTTAAGACATTGGACAAAACTGAGTGAAGCTCTTAATCACCGTACCACAGCAAACATGTCAGTGTTAATTTAACACCCACAGTGTTAATTTCAACGCCAACAAAGTGTCTATGTGTCCACACTCGCTGGTGTTAAAATAACATTTGAGAAAGTGTTAAATTATAACACCCATTTTTTTGTTAATTTAACACCAACCAGTGTTTAATATTCAACAATACTGGGTGTCATATTAACATTTCAACAGTGTTTAAATACAGTGTTAAAAGTAAGACCAGTGTTTTATTATTAACAAAGGAAATTATGKCGTTGAAAAGGTTAACAGACACCACAAAGTGTCGATACACCATAAATTTGAAAGTGTAAATTTAACACACTTTGTAGTGTTGCATTAACACTACAGTAGTAAGTAGAATAGTTTAACGGAGTCACTCTTCACACACCAGGAAGTACCTCTCACTCATGGTGTCAATTTTTGGCCAATGACATAAACTTAAACTTTGAACAACTTGATCAAACTGAACAGGAAAACTAACCAGAACAACTCATTTTTACACTCATGAACTTCTTTAATAGTCATAAACAAACAAACATCATTTCTACAAGATTACCCAGCATCCCTTGCTGAGAAAATACTGGTCTGTCTGACATGAGGTGGAAGAGGGCGGGGCTTTTCAAAATGGTTCTTTCAACACTGCGTGGTGTTAAATTACAACACTGTTAGGTGTTACATAAGACTTAACAGTGGGCGGAGCTTATTTAACATTGTCCAGTGTTTAGACAACACTGAGGAAATCAACACTGTGAATTAACACCAACACTGGGTGTCACTTTACTCAGTGTTAAAATAACACTAGGAGGTGTTAAATCAACACCCAAAAGTTCAACACTGAAATTTTAACACTCCTATATAAAGAAGAACTGCAATGCTCTGGTCTGATTTCTTCCTTATTGTAACTCCACAAGCCCCTCTTTCACCCTGAGCATCTGAGAGCAACTCGTTTTGAGGCTGTCTCTTACCCAGCTCCCTCCAGCTTCCCGTCCATTGTAGTTTGATAGAGGGGTTTGCGACTATATAGCTGTGCAGAAACTTTTAATTTACAAATGAATTAAAATATGTTAAGAGAAGACTTATCCATCCAGCCTTATAGACAGAGGAGAAYCAAGACAACCAAATTGAAGTTGATGAGTCCAGAACTTGTTTGGCAGTTCAGTGACAAATAATTTGGCGTAACAGTTCAGAAAATGTAATAGTAAATAAAGAACAGGGAAGGGATTAAAGAATACCCAAACAGAATAAATACAGTATATCCTTGCAGCACCGGGAGAGACTAAATGAAACTTTTCTGCCTCCTAGAGACACAACAAAATGCATTTAACAGCTTAAAATTTGGTTTTTGCACATGTTCCCTTTGACCTATACACACTTTGTTCCAACTCAGTCAGTTTTATAGATATTGAACTATATAGAAAATGTTTAATGTGTTTTGTTCATGATTTTAAAGAGAAGTTGAACTCTTGAGCSGGTCACCTTCTTTATAAGGAAGTACTGTACTTCCGGGGGACATTATTTTTGGAACTGTAGGCTRCTGAAAAAGATCATGTTTGGCAGGGGTGCATGTTTTGACACAACACCCAAGCGCTGCACTGCTGGTGTTATAAAGACTTAAAYTCACAGTTTTAATGGAGACACTCTTCAGGCTGCATGGAGCTGAAATTAGCGCCTGAAGTGCTACTAACTGCGCTAAAGTTGTTAGTCAAAGCGGCAGCTTTATTTAAATGAGTAAAAGTCATTATTACCCTGTTTTCCCCTGTCTCCCCCCCCCCGCCGCCATCTGAGTGAGGCAGCGGGACTGCGCGCTCAGGTACACCCAGCCAATGAGAGTGCAGGTGGGCGGGCTGAGCGGCGGAGAGGCGGCCTGCGGAGCACAGCCGCACACCTTCAGATGGAGATGAAGTAGCAGCAGCCGCGCTACACCAGGAGGAACAGCGCCCGCACCACGGTTCCCTTCAGCAGGGGGGAAACAGGTGACACAGACACACCGAGCGTCCACCGGTGGAAACTACCGCGGTTACCACCTCCCCACCCGACACGCGCACCCTCACCCCCCACCCCGGCCAAAGCAACCACATGCATTTCGCTCTGCTCATCTGAAAAGTCCGCTGCAGATCATGGAAAATGCTCACACCAAGTCCGCCGCCGAAGTTTTGGRCAACTTCGGTGTGAACGAGAACACGGGGCTGACTCTGGAGCAGGTCAAAGCCAGTTTGGAGAAATATGGACCGAACGGTGAGTCATTTATTTTACAACATTTCAGAACATAAACACATCATGGTAGGTGGTGCGCTTCTCACTGTTACAGCATGTATCGACTCCCTTTGCCAGGAAATCCCTCAACTGTCGCGCTGTTTCAAGACGAGGCAGGTCGTGCGCGTAAAAATAATAAAAAATAAAATAAAAAAAAATCTCCAGGCGCGCGTAATTGGAACAATTAGCGCACAATATCAGACTATTGGTGTGCAAAGTTAGATCAGGGTCCCCATTTTAGGTCGTGAAACACCAAGTAGGGGGTCCTGAGGTGATTTCAAACAATCAAATTATATATTAAATGTGTTTAAAATGTCACATTTGGCTACATTTGATAGATAAAGTGAAGTTGTTAAGGCTGTTTGTGTTTGTAAACATGTTCTGGAGATATATATATATTATATTATATATTTATATATATATATCGTTTGAAAACCATTCATGTAGATCAGCATYCCTCACTACCCTGCAGCAGGTCTTCAGGTTCTGCAGAAGTCTGATACTCACTCACTCATCCATTCATTCAAATCAGGTGTGTTGAAGCAGAAAAACATCTCAAACCTGCAGGATTGGGGATCTGGATCGATCTGGAGCTTATTTTTCTTTTTTAATTACTGTATTTATTCACTGAGTCACCTGGAGACGCCTCAGGTAGACTGCAGCCTAAAGATCTCATACCTGACCTGGACAGACCCACACACACACACACACACACCCTTCCTGAAGTAGTGAGGCTGTGTTTAGTGTGAGAACAGGCACATCCAAGGCATGTCACGCAGGAATCAGGAAGTGCATCGAGAGCACAGGCTGCCTCCGGCTGCCGGAGTGGAAGCGATGAAATAGGTACAGATGATGAAACAGAAAATCTTGAACAACCTGTTTTCACTTTCAACAGTCGCCYGACAACAGGGCCTCTACTTTACAGTTCAGGTTACAGAGTAAATACAAGGCCTCTTTGAAGGAATGTGTGTCGCCCACCACCTTTCTCAGGCAGATCTGTTGTCGTTTGGGTTAAACAACTCAAACATTTTGTGCTGTTTGCTAAAGTTGCCTTACTGTGGCGGCCATATTGAGTTGGGTTGACTCCAAAAATGAATCAGTTGTAGATGAACCTCCAGTTCAAGTTTTAAGATTGTTTCGTAAAAAAAAAAAAAAAAAAAAAAAAGTTCTGTGGATCTTGCGATATTTTCTAATGCTTGTGGACAAAGAGCAGATGAGGACCATGCTCGCTTTTCTTTCAGCGGCAGGTGACAGAGAGGACAAGAGCTCCAGCTGATAATTTTGGAGTGACGCTCTTTGCTGTCAGAATTGTTAGTGAGGGTCTGTTGTCACGCAGGACGCCGGTGTCCGCTGAGTATTTTTCACGTCGAGCCTCCAACCTGACATCAGCACACCTTGCCACCTCCACCCCTGGCCTGTCATTTGCATGTGTCCAAGCTGTGCAGCAGAGTGGCACATTGTGCCGGCTGAACAGTAGCCCTTTTGTTGCAGGCCAGCCGCTCTCTCTCTCTCTCTCTCTCTCTCTCTCTCTCTCTCTCTCTCTCTCTCTCTCTCTCTACACAGGGCTTGTGATGACTTCATGGAAAAAAAGGCAACGTCTTGCCACAGATAACATCTCTTTCGCTTTTAGCTGTGAACTTCCTGCCTCGTGTGAGCGCCTGGCAGACGATTACAAGAGAGAGGGAATACTCCCCCAATGTCTCATGCCTGCAAAATGAGCTAAATAATTTTAAAAAGGACAGCAAACAGGATGGCTGTTTAACTAATGTCTGAGAAGTACGACGGCTGCATCCCTCCTCCTCCTCTCTGCTGACATATCAGACTGTAGATGAAGCAAGATGCAGGCCTGATGTTCAGAGCAGTTTGATGACCTTGCTCAACGTGTGCTGTATCGTTAGCTGTAGGAGTGGGTGATGGGATTAGATTGTGGTGGCTTATAATTAGGGTTGGGAACCTTTTACCATCTCACGATTAAGGGATGGGTACCTTTTGACATTTGAATCGATTCGGTACCAATATCCAGTACCTGGGAATCAGTACAGGTACTTAACGGTACCAATTTTTGGTATTTTGTGTGTGTGTTTTTTTTAAATAATAAACTTTTATTTTTAACATATTTCTCAATATATAAAATTAACAAATATCAAGACAACATCCAAATCTTTGAATTGTAACATCTGTTGTGTAACTTATTTCTTTAAGGTGAAAACTCTTGAAAACAACTAGACTGTTTTGTCTTATTGCACAAATTAAAATCCAGCTCCATGTATTTCTATTGTCCCCACTAGAAAAAATTGTGTGATGGAGGTCAATGGAAGGCAAATGAGTTTAAATCAAATAAGCAAAAGAGGATGGAGTTAAAATAAATAAAAGGTATTCAAGCTACGTTTGGAGCATCCAAAACGCGTCCAGCGCTTCAAGTTAGCTGCTTGTGCTCTTTAGGTCAGACGTGTTCGGACTGTCGGGAAGCCCCTCTGTTTTCCTCTGCCGCTCTCTGTTTAATGCTGGATGAAATAAAGAAAGTGGCGGTACTTTATTTACTTTGAGCAAGCGAACGTCGTGCTCACAAGATTATTAATCCAGCAGATAATTCAGAGGCGGTCTGTTCAGAGAGTTTAGGAGCTGGGAGCTGCAAGGCTCACTTAGCTACGTTCAGACCGAACTGTTTACTGAAGCAGCGGCTGCTGACGTCATTACGCTCTTGCACGATGCTGCGTTTCAGGACAAGCATGGAAAACTCACCGCTTTTACGCCAATAGGGTCGCAATGATGCATTTAGGTACTGAAACATGGTACCGTTTGATGTTACGTGAATAGGTTCTTGGGAGTACCGACAGAATTCGGTACCCATCCCTACTCATGATTCAATTCAAAATCGGTTTTTCATTCAAAACTCGTGAGCCCATTTGTCGTGTTCCTAAAGTGCTTCATCTTCATTTAGCAGATTTTGCACACAGTGAAGCTCAGGTCAAACTCAGACTCATTCAGTAGAAAACAAAATGAGCCCAAATCTTTGCATTCAATAAAGACGGGGTCAGCTGAATCTCTCTTTCCTCCAGTTTTGTAGTTTCCTCTTTGTTTTGATGCTTTCTGCACATGCATACCTTCCACAACTTGCTGCATGTGACGTCAGGACGTCTCAAGTGGTTACAAAATGGAGGTCGACAACCTTTTGGATTTTCTTTCTTTCTTTATTATTTTTATAATATTTAAAATTCAATTTTGGGACATTTTAAATCGATTCTGAATATTTGTAAATGAGAATCACGATTCTGGTGTAAAACGAGTTTTTGGTGCACCCCTAATTATAATGTGTTGACAAACTGCCAAAGCAGAGAGCGTGGATATTTCTTAACAATCTAATGCCCCTTTTCCATGGTGTTGTGTCGGAACGGTCGGTGTAGGTACGGGTCGGACCGGTTGGTTTTATACTGATGTTCCAGTCCGGTTCCAATGGGTGTGTTTTGGGTGGTTGGTGGAGGTGGTTTTTAGGTGTTTTTGAAAAAATTTAATGGGCAAAATGAGAGATGGAAACACATTTGATGAATAACTTGAAATTTAAAGAATTTGCAAAAATTTAGCCAATCAGTGATGAACAGTGTTCTGACGTCGCATTTTGGTGTCAACTGGGGCCGGTTGGAACCACAATGAAGTAGGTACTTAAAAAAGGGCCGGTTCCATGAATCTGGCCTAATGGAAATGGCTTGGAACTGTACCGAACCATACCGAAACTACACTAAGTGGCACTAGTGAAAAGGGGCATACCGGTAAGTGTTTTTTTTTTAAAATTTTTTTAAAAAAATTTTCAGATTTGATGTTTGCAATGAGTGTGATTGTTAGGGCTGCACAATATATCGAAAATTTGTTGTCATCACGATAACAGCCTGTGCAATATGCATATCCAAAAAAAAAAAAAAGAACTGCATAAACTGTTTAAATGGTTGTCTCAAAAGTTTGCATTTATGAGTTTTGTCACGCAGACAGACGCTTGAAGTATTTCACCAATCAAACGGAGCCCCTCGTGTATTTGACCAATTGGATAGATCTATCCAAAGCTTAAAAAGAAAAATCATACTGGAATAAAAGAGATTTAGTTTTTTTTGTATGTATGTACCGTATGAATAATATCTTTGAACAACCATCAGTTTTGTTGGCACATTTTGATCAAATGAGCGGCTCGGCTCATTCACAACGTCTCCAAACACTGAGTTAATCTCACTGGATGAGTACAAGCACCTTGTTTTTTTACAAGACCGTTTATCACCTTCACTGCAAAATAGTTGTTCATGCGCACATGCACACACAGTTTCTCTGTGCATGTGTTTGAGTGTGTCGGTTTGTGGCTGCACAAACGAGGCTTGTGCTGTTGTGGTGCTTGAAGTTTGTGCCCTCTGCACCCACAAAGCTGCACTACATTCATTTTTCGACGGTGTCAAAAACTGAACTGAGGGTTAATGATTCTGAAACGGATTGGATTGAAGTCATTTGTGGAGTTTCTAAGAGCAGTTGGCTGTGGTGGCCTGCTTAAATCAAGTGGACTGCAAAGGTTAATCAGTTGTAGATGATTAGTTCACAACGAGTGAAGCAATCACCCAATGATTAGTTACTGCAAGTTGCATCAACTCTGTTTCATTAAACTCTGTCCAGTTTAACACAGTGAGGACAAACTAGTGAGCTCCATCTGTGAACAAACTACTCCCAACGAGCCTTCTGACTGTCACATTTTAAAGGGTTTTAGATCAAATTCTTCGTTTTCAGAAGTGGWCGGTAATTGGACAGCACCAACTGGGAGCTTGGTTTCTATGTTCGTCAGGTTTGTGACACGTTCCTGCGTGCAGGAGTCTGTCTGCCACGAGTATTGACTGCAGCTTCCTCTGGTGGGATCTTGTACACGATTCTGTTTCTCTTCCTGTTTTGCAACGCTGCACAAAGCGGCCTGACTTTCTCACTCTGCCATTTGAAATGCGAGAGACGTTTGGCCGTTTCCTGCTCCTCCTCCAACACTGGCGTGAGTGCACGTTTCAGAGCGCAGGCGTCGTCAGCCTCCGCTCGTCTAAAAGACAGTTCAGCTGTGGTGAACGTTGGTAGGGGTGTAAAGGAAGAGTTGGGTTATTGAAAAGTAGTTAAAACCCTCAGGACCACTGAGTCACTTCCTCTGTTCTAGTGTTCTCTCTCTGTGTGTGTGTGTGTGTGTGTGTGTGTGTGTGTGTTGTCATATCTCAAAAAACATAGGTAACTAGTAGGGGTGCAACAATACATGTACCTGTATCAAACTGTTCAATACAGTGCTTTAGGTTCAACACACACTATGTATGGAACAATACAGATTTTTTTAAACTTACTTTATCAACTTGTCTTCTGAAGATGCTCTGTGTTGAAGGATCAGTGGATCTGTGTTCGACTACCCCACCTAGGCTGTATTTTTGAGTGCAGATCCACTGAGAAACTTGCTGTTTCAGCAACATTTAATTTAAAAACTGTTGAGGTTAAGCAAATGTTCTTTATTAATTTAAATAAATTACAAGTTAAGAAGGGCAAAGACATTACTTTTTTTGTATCGGAAAAATATCGAACCGTGAGACTAAAGTATCGAACCGAATCGTGAATTTTCTGTATCGTTGCACCAGTAACTAGGGCTGGCCGATATGGCAGAAAAACCTATCACATTACAAGCGTTTCATATTGGTTCATATCGATAATTGATTAGTTTTAGATAACATTAGTCTGACTCTTGTTGAACTTAAAATATTTGAAATACTGCCAAACTGGTGACGTGACCTTACCTCTTCTATCCACAATTTCCTCTCGAGCTGTTGCATCATTTTCTCCTTTCATTCCACGTACTTCTTTTTTGTTTTTAAGCAGTTATGAGGCATGGTGATAACACATGAAACTGCTACTGCTCATGTTACTCCACAGGTGTTTTGCTAGCTAACCTTGTTTAGCTGCAGACTTTCAGTTTAATAAGACTTGATCTGCTCCTAAATAATTGAAAATGGCTGAAGTCTGTTGCAAAATAGAATTTTTTTTCTTTTTTCACCATAAGCAACAGGTTTTGAGGACAAGTTTGTAAATTGGACAGTTTCTACTGAAATCTCAAAGGTGTTTGAATTAGAAAGGAATCATAAGTAAAAGTGTACTTAAACTACAACATTCCATCACTGTGAATTTCATTAAGATATTGTTTCTTAACATGTAAAATAATTATAGTGGTAATAACAAATATCTTGGAGATAACTTTCAGTCAGATGTTTTCTTTTCCCTTTTTTTGTCACTTAGTAGAAAACGAAACTAAATATTAGTTTATTTATTTCTTCATCAGTGACTTGTTTTTTTTTTAAGTGAAGACAAAATAGAGACAGAGAGAAAAACAGAGAGAGAAGTAATTAGAAAG
>NW_013952759.1:52970-63461 GCF_001266775.1 Austrofundulus limnaeus | reverse complement strand
CCCAACATCTGTCCGCTCACCTGAAAAATAAATGGATAAAATATATGGAGGGCACACGAGGCAGACATAGGGAAGACCAGAGCCCAAGAGCCCGAGAGGGATCCCGAGCGCAGAGCCCCAAGGGGCACCCGCACGGGAAGATCCACCCACCCACCCCTCAGATCAGACCATAGGGGAGAACTGGGAGAGTCCCCCCAGCGACCACACGCACAGCCCCTGGGGCCAGCAGCGACAAACTCATGGGCCAGGCAGATGTTTTCATTGCACCATAACATAGTTTGGTTCGAGCACCTGCACGAGCCTCTTGAAGCCTTTGTTTTCCACTACAGAGTACAGGCGTAAATCTTTACAAACAAAAGTTGCCGTGGCCTCTATTATCTTTATGTCCCACAGAGAATGAACACCTCTGCTTCATAACGCTCGAGGCTACAGAGGTTAACGTCATGGGAAAAAATCAGTCTTGTGTCCTATGAATCGATATGGCAAAATTTAAATGCAATTGATCCAAGGTTGATTTAATAGATTTTTTTTACCCAGCCCTATTCAAGAACTAAAGCAGAATCAGAAGAATATAGTAAAAATGCTTCAAACACAGCAGCATTTAATAAAGTGTTAGAATTCTGGGGCACGGTGTGCTACAAAGAGGTTGATGTGTCTGTYTTGGCTTCTTCTGCAGCAGCAGTAAATTACATTTAATAAATGACTACATGCCGTGACCTTCATGATGGGGTGGGTGGTTCCATTGGGGTGACGGGGGTCCCTCCTTGGCTCATTGTAAATGAAATGAAATGGTAGTGGAAATGCTGCATTTACATCATTGCATCGTGGGTTCATTCTGTTCATAGTGAGACTTTTTATCAGGTTAAAATATTGCAGAATCTCATCCAGCTTCTCTTCATTTTGACAAATACGATGTATTGTGACTCGGATGTGTGAGGCCCCACACCTTTCTATCCTTTTTATTTAAATTTATWTCCCTGTGTTTTACTTTAAAGCATAGTTCCAGTGTAACAAAGTTTTCCTTCCTTCAAACGGCTTCTGTTGCTGCAGGGCTGTGATCAGTAAAGTTCTGATTGGATAAAAGTGTCGCTCTGGTTTCTAAACCCAGAATAAATCTTATAAATAGCTTGGTGTTAGCACAGATATATTTTTGGTCTGCTGTTTGGGGATTGCTGACTATTTTTCACAGAGTTTGGTTACTCTAGCTGACTGTTAGGTGGCCGGGCGCCATCCTCTCGGCCTGTTGAGATATTCAGAAGCGGCTCTGTGCACAGCTGTGACCTCGAAGAGGAAGCTTGAAGCTCTGACAAGATATCAGCTCTGTGCTTATCACGTCATGCATGTCCTGCTCTTACTGCTGCAACAACGAATTGATAAAAATCAATCACAAGTGTTGGAAATGAATTTCTTTATCGTTTTGTTGTGCCGGGTCATTTCTGTTTTACTTGCCATGTCGCGGAGCCGTTTATTTTATCTGCAGAGCATTATCAATAAAGTTAAAAACAAACAAAAAAATTCAACCTGCTGCAGAGCGAGTTAAACGGAGCGAGGCGGAGGCTGTATTTTTAAAGGAAATTAAGTAAATTCTACAAATGATAGATGCGGAGAAAACAGTTCAGCTGAAGTCTATAAAAGTGTGGGAGCACTTCACGCTTCACAAAACTAACAAACACATAACAAACTTTGCAAAAGTCATTTGGCGTGGCACGAAGCAACACGGTGATACAGCACCTGAAATAAAAACATGTCAGAGTCATCGATGAGGATGAAGGGAGCTCAACAGCATGGTAAGTCACTACGTTTATTTTGTTTCAAAGTGAGGAAACTTAACTGTGTTAGCTCGTTAGCTGGTTAATAAAAGTGATAGAGTATGTGTGAGTTACTTTTTATTTCTGCTTAAGTATCTTAAGCTAATTATATTTAAAGCTAATGTTAAAATGTGTTTTATAAATAAATCTAACTTGCACACAATAATGGTAATAGCTCAATGATCAAGCTTTAAGTTTTAATTTGCTGACAGTGTCTGAGTGAAGACACAGCAAAGAGCAATTAAACACACAACGCAGCATTTGAGTAAATTATGATTTTATATGCTCATATTTCACAGTTGTTCTCATTCCAGGAAAAAAAGACTTTAAACTTCATGAAGGGAAAGACATCACAAGCAGCTGTTGTGACTGAAAGTATCCAACATGATTGTCAGTGACATGAGGCCTCTGTCCGTGGTCCAGATAAAGGCTTCACTTCAATAGTCCGCACATTGATCCAGATTACAGTCTTCCCTCAAGGACACATTTTAAAAAGCTCAAGGAAAAAAATGTGCTACGTCAGTCCAAATGTTCTGTTTTGAAATAAAGAAGTTGAAATTATTATTATTTTTTCCAAATGAATCAATTATTGAAATAAAAGTTGCAGCCCTGCGTGTTTTGTTGATAGGGTTCTTTCTTATTTTTCAGCAGTGCACCAGCAGCTGCACGTGGACTAAAGCAGCCTTTTGGCTGGTTTTACTTTTTATTTAGACTATGGGCGGCTGAAGCTCAGTGGTTAGGGTGAGTCTTCCTGTAACCGGTGGGTTACTGGTTCCATTAATCTCAATTGTTGTGTCCTTGGGCAATACATTTCACCTGCATTTCCTGCTGCGGGGGGTGGTGCATGGCAGTCACGGTTCTATTAAAGGGGCAATATTATGTGTTTTTCAGGCATACATTTAAATACTATACCATAATAAAGTATCTATGCCACCTTTAGCTGTTATTAAAATGCTGTTTTTATGTTTAAATAGAAAATAAACTTGTCTTCTCATTACTTCTTCTTCTAAACGACTTGAAATTGGCCTCTGTCTCTTTAAGAACCACCTTCTGCTTCTGTTGCGTCCCGTTCAGTGCGGGGTGGGGGTGAGGGGTTTCACACGTGCGCTGTGATGCATCATACTTGGCATCTGAAAATACATTTCCTCAAAGGTATTTTGAATCTGAAAAGAGCTTCACTGAGTGAGAAGTTGTGTTGAGAGCAGCAGACAGTTTAGGTTTCACTTTCACTTTGCTKTGTTACTGCCAAGAGCCTGCAGGAGTCATGGGCGGGGTGTGTGGGGTGTGGGGTGGTGTGCCCCTTGATGAGGAAGCTCGGCTCAAAGACACGTCCCAGTGGCGTTTCTGGCCCCCACCTTTCGTTTTGCTCCTCAGCATGGCTGCCTAAAAACGCTGCAGAATTTCTCAAACATGCATGAATGAGTCAAAGCAAGGCTTTGAGCATGTTTTTTTTTACGAGAGTATAACATTATAACATGATATAAAACTCAAAGAAGTTGATTTTACATGATATTACCTCTTATTATTATTCTATTATGTGCAAGAAAAGCATCTGCCCTTTTCAGAATAAATTATTTCATCAGCCGCAGGACAGAATTTATTGTAACCCTGCAGAAAGTTATGACTTGGTACAACTACAGCTGATGAACGTCTGGAACTTAAGCATTTTGTTTGCTGCCCTAATCTGCAAAAAAAAAATCACATTTTCCACAGAACCCCCCTTTTTACAAAACTATCTCTGTGCAGCCATCACAGTTCTTGGCATTTCTTTTCTGTGTAATCAGCTTTAGCAGAATTACAAGTTCATCCGTCAATCAAACCATGGACTTCATTTCCACTGGTGTTCTTCTCTCCTGCTGTGCATGTTAAAGTCACTGACATGAARTCATTATCCTGTCTTTGTTGAACATGTGAGAATCTCTGGATGTGTCRGCAAGGTTTAAACTTGTCTTGTCTTAGCCTGAAAAATGGCCAAACATCAGCACGAGTCTCATATTGGAMAATCTGTGGATTACTGACACCTTGTAGCTATTCAGAGACTTTATTCACATTTCTGCTGTTAGTCTCTTTCAGTTTCTACACRTGGTTTTTATCACTAATCATTGTGGCTCTCAGGTCTGTGGTGGCAAGCTTTCCAGAATGATATAAATCAGCTCTAATCGTTGATCTGTTTAAAACAAACTCCTCGTTTTTTCTTTTTTACATCTCAGATCACTGCTCGGTCATAAGATGAACTTTGAATTTTTTAACAAATCRCTTTTAATTCTTTAATATTTCGTAACTTTTTAAGTCTTTCTGTTTGTTTRATAACACTCATTTTGGAGGCAAAGCCTTCCCACATCATGATAGTACCTCCCCTGTGTTTTACTGCAGGTATCAAATATAAATGAACTGATGCACATCATTACTAACAAACTCTAATTTGGTTCTTACGTTTTTAAAAGTGTCCCTGGAGTTGCTTACCKTAAGAGAGATTTCCCCAGCAACACTTTTTTTATGTAACTGAGGCCCAGTGGGCATCAAAAACAAACTTAAATGACTTTGTTCATTTTTTTATGAGATAAAAAATATTTTATGGCTCTTGCACATCTTTTCAAATTGGTAGAAACTAATTTCCTCTGTTCTGTTTGTGTGTGTGTGTGTGTGTGGGGGGGGGTATTGTTAACCTCACAATTCAGTTACAGTTCTTTGTGTCACAATTAGAATTCAATTTAGTATTGTTTTAAATATTTTATTGATTTCCTAGAAATAGGTACATAAATACTGCTTTAGAATAAATAATTAAAAAAATGTATTGCCCTATAAACAGAAATGTTTTTAACATTAATATATTTGGAGAAATAAAATATCTGTAAATAAAGCAGTAGAACAATAATACTTGTTATAAATATGCAGTGAAAACATAAAACCTGACAAACTCGAGGCTTTAAGTAAAAGAAAAATCCTGAACCTGATTTTTTTTGTGATGGTGATATTAATAAAATCATAATGTTTCTTTTGCRAATCTGTGAGAATCTGTGGGAAAACCCACACTTTAAATGACACAATGAATGGGGCAGTGAGGTATTTGCTTCCCTATCAGTTAGTTTATTGATTAATTTTGTGTTTTAAGATTTTTTATACTCAACACAAAGTTGCGGTGACATCATCAATATTCTCTCTGTAATAAATCTGTAATCCTGCAGCCAGGAGGTACCACAGATCATGTTTCCTCAAATGACTTTATTTTGCTAAAACTTTGCTAGGATGTGCCTGCGTCCTGAGACTCCAGGGGATTAATTGTCATATTAGACGTTACTGGCTAAATGCCACAATTAATTGTAATTAAACTTTTGGCGCCAATATTGCCCAACTGTTGTGTTTATCTATCTGTGTTTTTAAATACATATCTTGTAGGGGTGCAACTATACAGAAATTTCACGATTCGGTTCGGTTCGATACTTTAGTCTCACGGTTCGATATTTTTTCGATACAAAAAAGAGAAATTTCCATGCCCCTTTTAACTTATTTGTTTAAATTAATTATGAACATTTGTTTAACCTCAAAAGTACAGTTTTTAAATAAAATGTTGCTGAAACAGCAAGTTTCTCAGTGGATCTGCACTCAAAAATGCAGCCAAGGGAGAGTAGTCGAACACAGATCCACTGATCCTTCAACACAGAGCATCTTCAGAAGACAAGCTGATAAAATAAAATTTAAAAATCTGTATTGTTCGATACAAGTGTGTGTTGAACCTAAAGCACTGTTCATTATGGGTACATGTATTGTTGCACCCCTAATATCTTGTCAGGATCAGTAGTCCTGTTGGGGACCAAAGCCTGGTCCTAATACGATGGGAYACCATTTTTGAGTTATAGGTTAGRTTTTGGATTAAGTTGTGAATTAAGATCTGTACTGAGGGTAGTTAGGTGTAAAGATCATAGTTAGGCTACAGAAATGAAGTAAATACACGGTACTAATAAGAACAGAAATACCAACTTGTGTTTGTGTGTGATGCGTATGGTGCTTTCTACAAGTCAGAGATGATGATGATTTAAAGGCAGAGAATGAAGTCCATTTATCATTGAATGAAGTCCATTTATCATTCACATTTGATGTGGTTAATGCGCTCAGATCTTTGCCAGTGGGAGAATACATTAGGAGATTGAGTGGATATAGGAAGCTATCATTAGGGGTTACCATCATGGTATTTATAGACCTGTGTTTTACATCCTCCTGGTTAGTGGATGGCTCCACATCCTGGAGGTCTCCTCCACTCTGCACGTGACTCCCTGCTCACTGTTAACCAGCTGGCCTGTTAGCTTGTTTATTTAGAGGTGTGTCTGCATGTCACCACTCCTGCTAACAATATTTGAGCAAACCTGAGCGCAGAAGTGCTTTTGAAAGGTTTTAATCTCCACAGTCACCTCTGACTGCACCACAGTAACTGTTAGTACATTCTGACAGACACTGACAGATTGCCTTGTGGAGAGCTGGTTTTCAGAGATCCTCCATGCCACCATAGTAACCACTGAAAACATTCATGTGTTTGTAGTTTTCACACCACARCCTGAAGTCTAGCATATCATGGTGTCAGTACATAAACATTCAAGCACCTTTAAACAGCTGAGAAGCCAAATCAGAAATCCAAGACAGCTAAAAAGATGAATTTAGCATAATTCTGACATTTTTGGCCATATTAAGGTGAGAATTGATATGGTGGTCGATGACGGTGATCTTCAACAAATAAAGTTGAATCATACATTTAAAATGGACGCCATTGGCAAGTCCTTTCATTGTTCCAGGAACAATTCTAGTTAAAGCTACTCTTCAAATAGAATCTTACACACATAAGGTTTTTTACCCAATAAACCCAGAGCGGAAAGAGGAGTGGAATGAATTTGCACTTTTATCAGCAGTATTATTTTTTTTTTTGCAGAGCAGATAAATTTCCTTCCTGCCTATCTGGATGCAGAGACCGTCACTATCTTGCTGTTTTTGTTGGCAACCGTCTCCAGGAAGTGTCTCCCTTCGGCTTGGCGCTGCTCAAATATTGTGCTGTCTGTAAACAGCCTCTTTTATTCATTGTCTGGGCTGTGAGGGCGGTGGATGGGGGTGGTGGGRGGTGGAGCAGCACTGTGGGGACATGGGGAGAGAGAGGTGAAGTCAGGAWTMAGGAATGTGCCTTGGCAAGCCTCGGGTCGACGCAGCCCAGATGACTGGGAGGGAATCCTTGGCAGAGAGGAAGCTGGGGAACCCCGTTCAACACCTCCAGCTCTTTCCCTCTCTGTAACAACCCCACCACCCCTCCACACACAGTCTGCCGTGTCCTTTCTGTCGATTCGTCTTTCTGTGTAAAAAAAAAAAAAAAAGAAAATAAGAGAGAACCAGGGAGATGCCGACATGAAGAAGCCATTTTTAAATGTCTGACTAGTGGAGCATGGAAAACAGCAGAACCCTCGCCTGCTTTTTCTTATTATTTTTTTCTGCATCCAAAATGTCCCCCTGTGAGTTCAACCATGTCCAATCTGAACTCTGAAAACCCTCCATACGTTTGGAAAGCTATTCCCAGTGAGTCATCGACTATTATTACACAGGCTGAGGAGGGTCTTTTGTTGGCGAGGAGAGGCGACCCCTGCACATGGAGCTTGTTTTGCAGAATGATGCAGCAGAGCTAACAGTCCAGCAGGTGGAGAGACATTATCAAGTCTGTGTTTGAAGTGACATTTGGGTTTTTATGASCTTCTCTGCTCTTGCATGATTTGATCAAATTCTAAACAATCTTGCAGCTTTTTTATTTCGATTACCTGCTCTTTTTAGTTTTTACCAGATTAATTTGCTCCCTGAGCCGCGTGAGTAGATCTGTTTTTGGAAGGAGGCTGCGAGCTCACGTCACGGGCTCTCCTCTTTCCAGCCCCTCTGCACACAGGGTCACGTTTGTTCCTCGTGCAGCACAGTGCGGTCAAAACATGCAGGGAAACACGAGGTTTCCACATCACGRAGGAGAATACTGCCGTCATTTAATGTTTCCAGCCGGCTGCCTTCTAAATATAGCTGCTTTCCCTCCAAACGATGCCATAATTCAAAACTCTTGCTTACTTTGAAGATAATAAGCAGGCCTTAACATACTGTGGCTGAGCGTGGGATTTCTCATCAAAAAAAAAACAAAAAACAAGCCAGTGTTGATCACATGTGATGGAGGTTGGTGGTGACTTTGCGTTGGACCTGACGCTCACAGTGACTAATCACGCCTCAGTCTCACTGCGGTGACACTGATCAGCAGTACTTGTCATTTCCAATGTTTTTAGAGCACGACTGATGTGCGTTCTGTTTGAATGACTCACGTGTGGTGGGTGCTGTATTCTGCTCATCAGTTAGGACTGGATGAGATGCTCAACTTGTCTCAAGTGGCCAGAAGTGGGGAAAAAAATCTTCTTTTCAAATGACACAAAACTGACTGATGGGTCACATCTATCACCTTACCCACAGTAATTAATCATATCATGACCCCTGTGTCATGCTATGTATCATATCATCAAATTCTTGTCAATATRCAGCCCTAACCATCACCATGTTTCACTACAGAGAGAACACAATACGTCAACCTATCCTAACCCAGCTTTCCCACCGACGCTCCTAAGCGTGGGGAGATTGGTGTCGCGGTCTCAATGACTGCTATCAAAATGTGCCTCTTGAGATGTTTTGGTGTCTGGGAGGACGGTAACCATGTCCTCTGCCTCTGGAGTGGCCTCCTCTGTGTCCTCCCTGGCCGTGGTGCTGATTCCTGGAAAGTTGGTTCTCTTGGGCATCACCCTGGGAACTCCAGTTACCTCAGCAAGGCATTGAATCACTTTGACCCATAGATCCTGAACCTCCAGACATTCCCAAAAAACAYGAATGAAAGAGCCCAGAGTCACAAAGGGGCAGAATGAGCCACTCTGGACAGGTTGCTAGTCWGGATAGCTTACAGCTACAGCACATTTCAGCCCAATAACTGTAAACTTGACAGAGTTGTAGCTGTTTTTGTATTTAAAGTTAAACCTGAGGCAACTACTTCAAATCAACTGTCTTATGGTGTACACAAAGTACAGAATAAACATTGATATATGAGGTTGAAATGATGTTTCTTTAGCTGGTTTTGTCTTAGTCTTTCTAATTCTAACACATTTTATAGGGGAATTTGATTTCATAGCAGTAACAATATGATTTCTGATCCTTGGCTCGGCAGATAACGCTCCTGCTCTGCCTCACCGCATGAAGCGTTTCCTCACAACAAAGCAGAACAATTTCACAGAGCAATTTGTAATTGTCAGTGGCTGCTCCAGCTCTGCCTGAGAGTTTATCAAATCCACTAACTGCTCTTTGTCTTTCTCTTCCAAACCCCACCCCACCCTCATCACCATCCCTGGCTTTTTAACGCTCCTCCTGCCCGGTCTGATGGGACATCAACAGAGCTTCCAGCCGAAGAAGGTAAATATTGATTCTTCTAATGAGCTGTGGCCCTCCTCCCTTTACTGTCTGAATAAGTGTCCTGAGTATGAATTGTTTTCTTTTATATGAACTATGGGGGTAAACTTTGGGATTGTCCACGCCAGCAATCCACGCCAACAGTTTTCCGCCCATACACATACACACACATCATAGTCTTCTGTAAATACACACACAGCTGCCTGTCACTGTCACAGAGCTAATGTCAATACATCTTGCATGTCCTCTCCACCCTTAAGCATTTGTAGTCCTATACACTGAAGGTTTTACTGTATGTCAGATGTGATGCAGGTGTGTTTGTGTATCTCAGGCAAGTCCCTGTGGGAGCTGGTGGTGGAGCAATTTGAAGACCTCCTGGTCAGGATCCTGCTGCTAGCTGCCTGTGTCTCCTTTGTGAGTACAAACCAGCTTTTTAGATGCCAGTACCGGTCATGATTTTTACTCTGGACGGGAGATCCTAACTGAACTATGGGCAGGAAATTGCTGGCAGTCTTCTAGGCCGGCCTCATTGAGGGAGGCAATAGCTGATACTCCCATTTGACTGTTTCTTCTGTTTTTGTCATTATTTTCAATATGTTTAGGAAAAACCCTGTATTGTATGTTATCATTTTACTTTATTTAACCAAGCAAATGCTATTGAGACCTTTTGCAAGTGCAGCCTAGGCCTGAGAAAACCTACGCAAACATGAAGAGATCATGCACACAGAAAGACCCTATCATAGAGTGCACAACTTTCATGCTAAATTCGGCATACGGACGAAAATGTGTTGACATTTACGAAAGGTTGGAGCGTGTTCTGTATTTTCTTGTCTGAGGTCAAGAGGGGTTAAGTTTCATCATTTGGGTTTAAACCATAAAAGTTTAAACTAAAAAAATATAACGTTGTGTTCAGATGCTCCTTACATCCTTACTGACTGAAAAAGTTTGCTTGGCTGTCGGCATTTTTTCACAGCAGGTAAAATGTGTGCGTATATTGCTGCACATGTTCACATTTGTTTTGATACATCCCCATGTGGGTGGAACATGATGAATGCTACTTTTAGTGTATACACGTCGTTGATACATGAGGTCTTAGATCTGAACCGGAGATCGTACCCAGGACCTTCTTGCTGTTCGGAACAGTGCTGACCACTGAGCCAATGTGCTTCCCAAATGTACATCCATCCATCCATCCATCCATCCATCCATCCATCCATCCATCCATCCATCCATCCAT
>NW_013952759.1:42488-52130 GCF_001266775.1 Austrofundulus limnaeus | reverse complement strand
TTCGCACTCGGCCGCGAACTGCTCCAGTGAGAGCTGCAGATCACGTTCCGATGAAGCCAACAGGACCACCCAAATGTACAGTCAGGCAAAATTTGCAAAAGAGCTGCAAAAGATTTCCCCGTACATAACAATAAAGGTAACTCAGCCCTGTTTAGAGCTCCGTAGCTCAGGCAGAAACAGATTAAACATTTGGACTCATTAAATGCACTGATCAGGCAATCAATGCTCAGCACACATACATTCACATTGTTAATCGAAAAAGAGAAGAAAAATACGCAGCAAACGGTGTCATGCTAAAGTGTAGAAGAAAATAATGGCTGATTTAGTGTTCTTTCACACTGTTTCACACTGTTTTTAATATTGTTTCAAATAGCTGTTGAAAAACCTACATAAATCAAGCCCATGTTTGGCTAGCCTGGATAATGAATTCTGCAATTTTCTTCATACTCAGTGCTGATGTCATGGCTAGGTATCCTTTAAAAGAGACACAGGTGTTTGGTTAACACAGTGACTCTAATGAGCCAYGAGCAGCAGATTTATCATTTCTTTTCATTTTTGTTCTTTTTACTCCCTTTAGTCTGTACTTTGTCAACTTTGATTATTACAAATGAAGTCCCAAATTACAGTTGGGCTATAGAGAAGAAAGTTGATGCCGGTTGCAATTTTAGGCAATAGCTGCAACAGCATCGTTTAAACTTTCTTCAAACATATTTTTGCTTTGCTATTGGATCTCTGCTCAGTCYAGAAATCAGTCTTTCTTTCATGTGGAAAATTGTACAATCTAGGGTTTTCCAGCCTGTGTGTGTGTGGTGGTGGTGGGGAATGACCACCTCTTCTGCCTAACTGGAAATTATGCTATCAGTCAAAACGCTTCAAACTGTGACCCCCTGGTTGCAGGCTGAGGGAGGAGAAGGTCACAGGAGGGTGGGCAGGGAGGGAATCCTGCCTGCATAATAACATTTTTCCATCTATTGCAGCACTTCCTCGCTGACTTGGTATGAAATTGCTGTAGCTATTTCTGAACGTAGGAAAACTGCTTAAACATGTTGATGACAGAGGATATCTTTAACTGTTTGTTGTGTCGGGAGAGGCTAACACTGAAGGCTGTAGCTGCCTGTCTCTGGAGTGTGAACCGATGTTTTTCCCCCTCTCTGAATACCAGAACATGGCTGCTGTCTGCGCAAACTCTGCTGCTGCTGCACGGCACATTCAACGGCAGTTCTTTTCAGTGTAAACCCTTCCTAAAATACTTTTTTTATATCCTCATTTGCTCACTGTTTTAAATGTTTCCACTGCAACTAGGGAGTGGCTTAAGCCAAGTTGAAGTTAAACCCTGAACCGGGGCTCATTTGGTTGTAAATTTGTATTTATTCAAATTGAAATTATTAGATTCTCCTGCCTCCTTTGCATGACACAACAATAAAGGTTATTACTAAGCATTAAGGCAAAGATGAGTGGGGTCATATAAAACATGGATGTGGGCAAATTAGCAGCCAACAATTGTACTTTTATTTCAGACCTCAGATTAATATTATTTTTTTTAGTGGAACCTCCAAACTGAGCCACAGCAGAGGTTTTATAGGACAGAACCACAGAGAAATCCACAGCAACCACCTGAAAGGTGTTTCCTGACATGAGGTTGACCTGGTGTTGAATATAGGACACCTCCACAAAGGGAAATATGATTTCTGATCATTTTTACCTGAATAAAACGCACAATAGCAGTAATAGAAAATTTGAGACAATATGCAAAATTTAAATTTGAATAACACTTTTAATGTGTTATTCAAATAAAACAAACAACAAAAGCTGACCAAGGYGCTCTAAAGTTCAGTCAAGCACTTGTATCATTAAAACTAAATAAACACACAGTAAAACCAAAAAAACATTCTCTAATTGAACATTAAACTCTACTTTTGATTGAGTCAAAGAGATGGATCTTCAGCAAGATTTAAAAGCCTCAGTAGCCTCAGAGGTAAACTTCTGCAATTTTTTTTTCACTTGTAAAACCCTGATCGCCTCTAGATTTTATTTGGGATCTAAGAACTTCTAAAAGGAACTGGTTCATAGACTGAGTGCTCGGACTGGAGTTTAGATGTTAAGAAAATCACATAAATATGTTTGGGCCAGACCTTTTAAAAACTTGAAAAGCCAACAATAAAATCTTAAATTCAATTTGTAAGTGAACAGGAAGCCAATGGAGAGAAGCCAGGACCGAGGTTACGTTCATGTTTTTCAGTACCTGTGGAACATTGTAAACATCTGATGTTTAAACAAAAAAAGTTTAATTTTTAGCAAGAAAGAAGCAGAGTCAGGGTCAAGAAAAACATGCAAAAGTGCTATGAATGGTAAGCTTCTAGMGGAGCAATTTGCAACTTRGGTTAATAGACAACAAGCCAATAARAGCATTTTAGAGAAGATGAAGTAGATGCATTATTGGCAGAGTTTCACCAGTTTGTGAAAAATCCTCTAAAAATAGTAAAACAGAATAATGTTCTTCAATGGAAAATTGAAAAAGCTATTAATAACCATCTATAGTTGATAAAAATTATTTAGGGATTTCAAGAATTTGGAGGGCTCTCTGTGTGCAAATGTGAAAGTTAATATTGGATGCGGGGATCTTCCGGACCCCAGGCAGCACAAACAGGTCCATTACTGTTCTGGACATCACYGCATGGGCTCAGGAACACTTCCACGAATCATCGTCAGTAAATGGAGTCCACTGTGTCATCTCACAAATGCTGCTTAAAGCTCTTCCCRGCGAACAAGTCGTATGTGAACACTATCCAGAAATACTGCTGTCATCTTTGAGCCATAGYTCATTTAAAATGGACAGAGGCAAAGTCAGACAAATCCAAAGCTGAAATTCTGCAAAACCACGGGTGCCGCCATCCTCTGTTSTAAATGAGGGAGGGATCATCCTTTTTAATTCCATACCATTTATTTTTATAGTGCCAAGTCACAACAAACATCTCAAGGCACTGTACAAAAAAAAGGAAAACAATAAATTTAAGGAAGCCAGCAGATTGCATAAAATCACTTTGTTGCAGTCTCCCATCCTGAGCAGCACACTGGTGACAGTGGAAAGGAAAAACTCGCTTTTAACAGGAAGAAACCTCCAGCAGACCCGGGCTCAGGATGGGTGACCATCTCCCTCAACCGGACGGATTTGTGGGAAAGGGAAGATGCATTTAAATGTAAAAAGACTSGTCCAAGTGTATTTTCTATAGGATTTATGAAAACGTCTTAAGCCTAGCTTAAGTAGACAGAGTGTCAGCCTCACGGACAGAAACTGGAAGTTGTTTCCACAAGAGGAGCTTGATAACTGAAAGCTCTGCCTCCCGTTCTACTTTTAGAAACTAGGAACCACAAGTAAACCTGCAGTCTGAGAGCGAAGTGCTCTGTTAGGAAAGTATGGAACAATAAGATGTTTAATACTAGAAGCACTCGGAGAGTGCAAACCTCCGCCAAGACCAATTTCCCCCATCCTGTAATAGAGTTACAAAGGGGCGCATCAATACTACAGTGCCACCTGCTGGACACTTTGTAACCYACGCCCTGTGAAAGCATCACAGCTTTGCCGATCTCAGAGTGTTAAAAGAAAAACATTCCTGTATCCGCATCGTGATCCGGAAYATCACCAAAGTTTAAAGGTGTGTTATTTGACCTGTACCCACATGTGGTAAAAATGTCATGACAATCCGTCCACAAGTTTTTGAGTTATGTTGTCCACAGACAGAACAACAGAATGACAGATTGACAGACAGACAGACAGACAGACAGACAGACGGACAGACATACGTGACCGAAAACATTACCTTGCCCTTGGCGGCGGTAATAAGATGGAGCTTGATTGTTGAGAGCTTTGCATGTTCGAAGCAAATGGAGTCCTCCATTAGACAAGACTGGGACAACATTCTCCCTAAAACTATGAGTTCCTCAGTTTGTAGATGTTTACAGTCTGTTGTTAAAGTAAGAAGGGATTCTTCACTGTGGTAAACTGGTCTCTGTCCCCASTTTTTAAAAAATGTGTTGAATCTGTTAGATTTAAAAATATCCTACTTTGTATACATTTTTAAAAACAACCCATWAAACAACCAATGTTTTTACCATTTTCCATTGTGAATAAAATATAGGTCTATAGGAGWTTTCGCAAACTGTTRCATTCTGTTTTTATTTACATTTTACACAGTCTCTTAACTTAGAGATTTGGATTTGCATTTTTATATCTTTTTTCTTTTTCTGGAGAGGTTTAGAATATACTGTACCTTCAGAGGTACTGATCAGCTTTCAGTGAGCATTTAAAGCATTATGAGTGTTATGTTTAAATAATGAGATKTTTATTATGGCGGCTTAAAAGCCAATCATGGACCACATTTTTGCTCAAACTTCCAAAGCCAAACRGTAATATTTCACCCAGTCTTTTTCAGTAAATGTCACCACCTAAAAAAAGGTCAAAGCCAACTCTGATCTCCATTTGCTCTCATATTTAGTGAGAAAGCAGCTCTGCGAATGTGCGCTGATTGTTCCAAGTGTCTCTTTGAACCATCGCCACTGAGGAGGCTGCCACCGTTGCCCTCTAATCTCAGCTCAGTCTAAAGGGAGATTTAGCGTCCCAAATGATGGGGAGTGATGAACTATCGACCGTGCTCAGCCTGCCATGACGTACACTCTAGTGCTCAATACTCTGTGGAGAAACTACTCTGCTGTCATTTGATAGGCCCCGTCGACATCACCGTAAAAGTAGTCCACTTTATTCACTTTTAAGAGCGCATTGCTTGTGTGGTGCAGTCAGTGAAAAAAATAAGGTAGGCATGAAATTGCATCTTTGTAATGGGATTTTCTCTGCTATTTGCTGCAATTTTCTAATATATTTTGTAGTTCTCCAACTGTAGCTACAGAGAGCAAAAACCTCACAAACTAAAATAGTGAGCATGTTTTCAACCTGAGCAGGAGCAAGAAAATGTTATTATAGACTTTTAAAATAATGTTTAACATGTTGAATTGGCTTCTGAATGTTTATAATTCTAACCGTCTGGAGAGGGACGGGTATTTTTAAAAAATAAATATGCCTTCTTAAGTAAGGGGCGGCGCTTTATTTTTTACTCTGATGTGCCCTCTGCTAAGATTTCTTAGACTTCAGCTGTTTTAAGATGATTAAAGTTCACTTTGGTCTAGATCCTGTTCAGATTAGCTTTTAGCTTGTCTACATGTTCTTTCCAAACTGAGGTCTTCTGAAAGGCGAGCTACAAGAATTAAGTTACAAGTTCATAACTTTTTCACAGATTCCTTCTTTTAAAGAGCCAAACTATGTCTTTGAGAACAAAGGTATGTTTTGGGCATGAGTGGTTCCACAACTTGTCTGAGTGGAAAGTGGGTTTAGATAGAAAATGTTTAGCTTGTTCCGCTTAACAAGCTTTACTCAATCAAAGCTGCTTAGCTTTGGAAAGACAAAGTTTCAGTTTGTTTGGTGTTTTTCCTCCTAGGATTCTCCTCCACACTTTTACCTCCCAACATTTAACAGAAAGCCTTCTTGTAGAACCTTGTTAGCTAACATGTTGTTGCTCTGTGTGTTCTTCTAGGTGTTGGCTTTGTTTGAAGAAGGAGAGGAAACAACCACTGCYTTTGTAGAACCTGTTGTTATTCTTCTCATCCTCATTGCCAATGCTGTTATTGGGGTCTGGCAGGTGAGATATGCTGTTCATGCTTTGTCTTTCTGTAAAGTGTATAAAAATGCCAGTTTTTCATGTTAAATGTGAACTTRGCTCCTATTAAAAATGCTGTATCCAAGCTTTTGCTTTTGATTTATGAACCGTTTTGTCTGAGAGCTGCAATCAAACTAAGAGAAAGCTAGCGTGTAAGTCTATAAAGCCCATCACAGAGTGGCAAGGCTGTCAAATTAAAATATTAAATTAAAGCATGAACAACTCTTATGTATAATATTGCCCTGGTGTTGAAGAGGAAGCAGAATTTTTATACACAAAGTGGAAAGTACAGAAATATATATATGTGTGTGTACATATATATATATGTGTGTGTATATATATATATGTGTATATATATATATACATATATGAGTGTGTGTGTATGTATGTAGGTATGTATGCATGCATGTATGTGTGTGTAAATGTGGACACTGTATTTGTATGTGAATGTGCTGATTGTGTATGATGGTCAAATGTCGGGTGWGGTGTCCTGTGTGTTATTGGTGTTCATTTCACATGTTGTATAATTTCTATTGGTTTCTCTCTTTACTGTTCTTATATTTCTCTTCTACTTTTTTTTTCTTACTATAGTATTATATAAAAAGCCACTGATGATGCAGAAATTAAGAAACCAACATTCAGTTTTGTTTTCTACTGAAGTACAGAAACGTTCTGYTGTCTTGAGATGATGCAGAAAGTCACTATTCAAAATGGTTTTTAAGTATTCTTTCTCCCGACGATGGCTTCTAAGAATTCAAAACTCATTTTTACAAAAACGTTTTTGCTTTGTGTTTGACTTGAATACTTTTTGCCAAGTGATCTTTCAATAAATAAACGTAGAAACACCAGTAAAACAAGTAAAAATCCATATTCATCCTTGTCCCCGTTTTTCTCCTCCCCTCTTTGTTTTCTTTCTTCTCAGGAGCGTAATGCAGAGAATGCCATCGAGGCTCTGAAGGAGTACGAACCGGAGATGGGGAAGGTGTATCGCATGAACCGCAAGGCTGTCCAGAGGATCAAAGCCAGAGACATAGTCCCAGGAGACATCGTGGAGGTGGCAGGTTAGCTGTGACCGCATCACGCTGAATTTCTTTTCCCGTTACTGTCACTTCCTGAGACCAATTTACGCTCTGCCGACCCCCACGCAGCACTCTCTGCTGTCACCTGGCTGCCTGCACGCTCCCRTTACTACATACACACTCAGATACACTCAGYCAGCTTCATTCATGAGTTTGGAAARACTGTTTGAATCTCTCAAACTGTGTTACATAAGAGTCTCTACTGTGGGCTGCTTGTATCTGTGTGTGTGTGTATGTGTGTGTGTGTTAGAGAGGTTCTTCTGTGGTCACTGCGTGTATTTAAGGCCCAGTTTAAGTTTCCACAGTTTTCTCTTTTCCTCTGCTTTTCATGCTCTCATTCTCACCACCTGGACGCTGCTGGATGTTTGTCACMCTCCAACCCCCACCCCCCCAATGTTACATGCACAGACTCTTCCCCCGCTGTAAACTCGCCCATGATGTGTGGGTAGCTTCGGCTAAAAATAGCCCCTCAGGTTCCACCAACATCTGTGTGCGCCGGGCACACATGCAGCCCCCCCCCCGGGACAACACATTAGCATCAACATGGCCGGTTCTGGGAGGGTGATTTGTTTCAGGTGGCTTGGAGCGATATGCGGAAAAGGAGGAAGTTCTCACTCTGTGTGTGCGTGTTTTTGTGTGTGTGTGTGTGTGTGTGTGTGTGTGTGTGTGAGAGAGAGAGAGAGAGAGAGACGGAGAGAGATCACAGTGTTCATTCATAATCACAACACAGGAAGGAGGAGGGAAAATGAATTCTGCCTAAAGCCTTGCATTTCAACACAAGGTTTGAAATATAGAATAACAGTCCATCCACTCAGGTATCTATTATTAAGGACCCTTTAGGGAAGTAAGCATTACATTTTAAAAACTAACTTTGTTTTTCTTTCATAGAATCTAGGACACATGAAATGCTCACTTGGAATTTGAGCTTTTTGGAGCCATTGTTTTCTATCAGGTCATGTGAGGGCAAGGCTACACAGGTAGAATTCCACAGAATGGCTCCAGCCCAACCCCCACACCTACCACCACCGTCACTGTCACTATCAACACCGGCTGTGACTCTGTGGTAACGGTCGGCTCCTCTCAGTGGCACCAAAGTTCAGAAGGAGCTGTGTTTTAAAGTTGATCCATCTGCTGCGTGACTGAGGGTTTGATATTTCTGCTGATTAGAGACAGCTGGCGCTTCCATTACTGGACAGGTTGGGAAAGGTGACGGTCAACAACGCAGATAAGCAAAGCTCTACCTGAAACCAGATTGTTTGCCAATTCGATTTTATTATTATACATGATGAGGATTTACATTCCCTAATCATCATCTCCAGTCAAGGTCACAAAGCAAGGTCAAATGTCAGACAAGGTCTTTGTTCTTCTAGGCCTCATGTCTTCTGATCCCAGCTAATTTAACACAACTTGACACATGTACGCATCAGCAGCTGATGTCATTATGATCTACAAGCTGGCAAGGATTTGAAAGAATAATGATGTAGCAATACAACAACATCTAACTAATCTTTGTAACCTTTCATTATGTGGCCTTGACCATATGAAGGTTCAAGGTCTGAGCTGCGGTGGTCCCACATGAAGCTCAGACACCACACTGGGGACATTTTCTTGGTTGRTCATTTGGTAAAYGTCAAATCTATTGTGTGGTCACAAAACTAAGGTTAGACATGAAAAGCAACCGTTTAATGCAAACGTTTTTGCATCATTCTSGAGTAATGATTTAAATAAAAAAGTTGTTCAACATTCCTATAGGTTGTAGATAATCAGGCCACAGCTATAGACACACGATCAATGTCTGCGGGAAATTTGTCCAATAGAATGTTGATCATTTTAATAAACTCTGATCCCGAACCACACAACAATCTGGGGGATGTAAGCAGAGGACTCTCGGGCCTGTCATGGCCCAAAAAAGCAAGGTTGGTGGCAKCAACTAACCCACTCACTCTTTGGTAAGCTTGCAACAACATGTTGAGTAACATGCGCRGCAGCAGTTTCCTGTTTCACCACCGTGCCTCAGAACTGCTTAAATATGAAGAATGATGTGGAATGAAAAAAGCAGAAAATGAAATTTTGGATAMAAGAGGAAAGGTCACTGGCTGGTTCACAACTTCCCTCTATTACTCTGCATTGATCTATTTTTACATTTACTAATGCTCAAMGAAAGTATGTTGCAATGCCTTGTGGTCTAGATAAATTCATGCCTCGTTTATTGAGATGCACTCATTTTAAGCAGTGTTCATATCTGCCCATGTTTGTCTGCCCTGYAGTCATTCTGACATCCTGGAACATACCACAATGCTTCAATAAAACTAGCTTATGTGTACAAATTATATGTAAAAGTCAACAGAAAAACAGGTGTAAAAGATAAACGCAGTAAGAGTTCAGAGCCAACCTCGAATACTGGAAATGGCTAAACTTATAGAGCATTAATTACTGTAAACATGTAATTTATTCTCCTTCTGCAGAGAAACATGATGAAAAACCTGAGGCCTTGTCTGGATGAAAACACAGGTTTTCCTAAACAATCTTWTTATTTTCACATTTCTAAAAGTGCTAAGTGTTCCCGGACTGTACGTACCATGAAAATACACCATGACCCCCCCACAAACAGCAATAGCTTCTGGCCGGGAACCCACCTTGCTAACCCACAAACATTTCATTAAAATATGTAAAGGAAAATCAACGTTTAGAATGTTCTTCTCACTTTTCTTGACTATTCAACAATTATTACATTTTTTTAGCGTAATAATTTCATTAACATGTTTTAAACTGACTTTCTTTCCAACAAACTGTTGATAAAAACAGAAGAAATCAAACCTCTCTAAAGCTTCATTAAATACAATTTCAATATATTATTC
>NW_013952759.1:13783-42303 GCF_001266775.1 Austrofundulus limnaeus | reverse complement strand
ATGCATCACAAAATCTTGACATGGAGCATTATTATTATTTATTTTTATTTTTTATTATTTTATCTTTCCACCATTTTTACATTAATTGTACAGCACCTTATGAAGACAGTATTTCTGTGAAAGGCGCTTTATAAATRAAACTTTACTTACTTACATTAGAAACTCACTTAATTAAACAATGAAACATTGCTTCATTAGCTAAAGCTAAATGTGTGACATGGTTTAGGATAATAAACAAAAGGTGTTTTATAAAAKATAAAAATCAGTTAATGTTTCTGTGTAACAATGTCTTTGTTAAAGATCAGTTTGTATCAAGTACTGAATGAATTTTCTGCCAAGGCTTAATGGTGACGATATGCACCTTGCTGCATTGTTGTGAAACATACAGTCATGCRTTGGGCGCCTTGAACTGACTGACACGGTTTAGTTGCTAAGTGATTTCAAACAGGCGTAAACATCTGAAGTAGGCATTCTTCTGTTTTCAAAAACAAATGTGTCAGGGATMTGTCAGCACAGCCCTCTGACTGAGACAAGCTGGGATGTGGTGACGAAGCAAACAGTGTTTCCCTTAGTTGATTTTCTTGTTTTGTTTTGTTTTTTCTTGGGCTTTCCCAGACTTCAGATCATCCAGCAGTTGTTCCATGGGAACTTGATGCCTGCGGGGGAGGGGTTAGAATAAACCGTACAGAGGAATTGGAAAAGGTCGTTTTGGACCACGAGTGCTTTTAAGGAAAGAACATAAATATATTTACTCAAGTTTCCAGCGCTGCTGCTGCCAGTGCCAGCCACGGTTACAACAGGGTTATGATTTSCGCCTCCACTGGAACTTTCCTCTGTTTTTTAAATGGTCTGACTGTGGTGGTTCAGGTTGTCAGGAACTCAGAGGGTTTACATGAGACCTAAAAAAAACGGAAACCTACACTAAACCATTTGAAGTAACAAAGTCACGATTACGCTGCATGTGGGCGAGGATCCCTGCTGTAGAATATTCAGCACATTCAGATTTCCTCTGGAGTTTTAATACATGGATGAAAAAAGGATTTTAGTCAGATATRCAGTCATGGGGGAAAAAGTCCACTCTTTCAGTTCTGTTTATCAAGACAAAATCAAAAGATTAAGTCTTTACAAGGTTCTGAAATGRTTCAAATTTAACTTTGAGTCTACCAAAAGACAAATTCCACCATGCCTTTATTTAATAAGCAAAAACAAGGAGAAAATGAAAATGTTGTGACACGACTGTAGCTTTATAGGACCAGCAATAACTCTTGGTACTTTTCAGCAGGACGTAATCAGACTCTAACATCATTCTGGAGGAATTTTGGCCCCACTTTTATTTACGAAATTGTTTCAGTTTATTGAGGTTTGCAGACATTTGCTCAGCTCTTAACATCCCACCTCAGCATTTCACTCSGGTTTATGTCTAGACTTTGACTGGTTCGTTGTAACATTTGGATTATTTTGTTTTTCAGCTGTGCTGTTGTAGGTTTGCTGCTGTGTTCAGGTTCATTGGGCCTCATGCAAGAACTGTTCGTACGCACAGATTTGTTCTTAAGTTGTGTACGAGTGATTTAGGAGAATTTGTGGCATTCACCAATGTTTTCGTATTTTACGATTTTTTTCAGATACGAACAAAATTCACGAGTGGTCCAGACCTGTCGTATATTTTACGAGCAGTCAGTCTGCTGTTATCCAGATGGGTTTTCTTCACTAATAACTTTATATTTCGTTAGTTTGAAGATTTTTTAAGTTGAAAATAAATTACACTCCATATTTATCTTGACAATAGGCTATTCTGCTTAAATTAGAGTTATAATTTTAAATGTCGGTGCGCAGCGCCGTGGCTTCTGAATAAATGAAAATGATTTAACACAGTTGTTTATACTTTTAGCAGCTCTTTTTATTCCACAGCTGAGCTGCTAAAATGACAGATTTTATTTTCTGGATCTCTGACAGACGGACTTCAATCTCTGAACTCAAGTTTTTCTTTTTAGTTTTCGCTGTCATTTTCATGAATGGACACTTCCTTGTGTCTGAGGCAGGAAACATAGCCTTATATGGTGTTTTTGGGTTGGTAATTATGCTAATCTCCTCTCGCGTGCACGAGCAGCTGGATACGAACAGGTGAAATTTACGCAGCTCATTTACACCCTTTTCCTGAAGATAGAAGAGTTTGTTGAATCTGACGTGGCATGTTTGTACGAACCCTTCATATGAACAAAAGTAAGAAATTTAGGATAAGAATACGAACATGTTCTTGCATGAGGCCCATTGTTTTGTTTCATCCTGATGCAGTTTGGTCAGATGGTCTCACATTCGATTTTAGGATTTTTTGGTCTAAAGAAGAGTTCATGCTGAAAAACAGGCCCAAATCATCAATAGTCCACCACAGTGCTTGACACTTTGCACTGTTTGTGTTGATATTCTGCATTTTTATCTGACATGGTGCTGTCATTGTCAACCATCTCTATTTTGGTCTCATCTGTCAGTAGACATAGTTTCAGATGTTTTTTAGTTCATCTAAAAGCTGTGCTGCCATGTTGTTTTCAGAAAGAAGAGGCAAACTTTACTCACAAGAAGTAGAGCTGCATGATATCAGGATAATCTACGATGTGCGAGAACGGTGTTCCTTAACAGCTGCCCCTGGAATCCCTTAAAAAGCCTTTCAACCTTTTTTTTTTGTAAGAGTGTTAAGGTAAGAACCAGAGTAAGTCATCTGACACCCTGGTTTTCAAAACAAAAGCCCAGTAGCTTCTGGAAACGTTTAAAGGCAGAAACCACACTGGTTTTTCCCACCAATGGAACAAAGACTGCTAAGGGGTTAATATTGCAATAACAATGACTTCCTCTCCTGTGCACATGCATAAAATATTTTTTCTATAGAATACTGAAACGCAATAAATACTTAATATTTKCTCTTTATATGTCATTAAAGCTCAGCAAAGCCCCATTAGCATCTCCTACTTTAATGTTGTCGGTGGGAGGCTATGGGTGGGAAGAGAAGCAGAAGACTGTGGGTAGGCGTTAAAAAAACCTTTCACTTCTGCCCTCAACCAGTCCCACTACAGTGAATCTGCAGCCCCCAGCCATCTCCTACTCACAAACACGACACACTTATCTCCCCATCCACCTCTCCCACACTTTTTCTCTCACATCCCATAGATGTCACGAAGAAAATAAAAGAAATGAAAGCTTTATTCTGTATTTTCTTTCTTCATCCCCTTTCGTGTCAGGAATACCCCCCCAGGTATCAAGAAATCGAGCAAATGTCAAAATGACATTATGGGCTCAGAGAAATGGGTGTTTGCAGAAAAAAGTATTTTAGTAAGTCAGTTATGGGTGAAAAATCCCAACAGGGTGTCTGTGTTTGTTGCAAAACCAAGGCAGAGTAAACAAGGAGGAAGTTGTTTTTTGTTGTAAAACACTGAGACGCTGTAACTGCTGGGGACTTCTGGTTTTAAGAGACTTTTTTCTTATTTTTTGCTCAGAACAATGAAAACAACCCTCTCTTTTATGCTGAAACAAAACCTTTTAATTATTTGAAGCATCTTCTCTGTTCTGAGTTCATATTCTATGACTGCATCAAGCATTTTTCACAAGCCAGCTCTGTCCTTCCAGTGAATGTTCCAGGAAATGTTCATTGTCGGACACTGACAGAGAGGAAGTAATAAGCTTTATATTTTGGAGCATTGTATAATTAAAWCCCTTCCCGTGTGAAGTATGAGTTTAATACGCAGGCTCAATGAGCAGACTGACTGTGGCAGAGAATAGAGAAAGTGTTTTTGTACATTTTAATACAGGCTTCATCTGTAGTTTTTGTTTGACGTGCGTGAGGAAGTGTTTGTATCGGAGACACAGAGAGGTGCGAAGAGTGAAACGAGAACAAAAAGGGAGAGGAAATTATCGATCATTTTGTAACAGCAACGTGACTCCATCAAGGTTGTATCGAACTGTTGTTTACCTGGGCTGGAGCCTTATCCTGGATTGCACTGAATGACATTTAATTTAGTGTAACTGAGCGCTCAGCTTCATCAATGCTTGCACTTTCTTTAAAGCCCGTGTTTCCCTGGGCTCAGGCTCCTGGTGACTGGCAAACAGCGTTCAGGAGGTAGTCTCCAAAACGTCTTGAAATTCTTTCAGGGGKTTTTAATTTCCCCGTGTGAGTCAGAGGCTTGATATTTGAACATAAATCTTGAAAAATTTTCTCTTCAGATAGTAGAATTGTTGTGGGTGTCRTCTTGAATCATCTTCGATTTAGTGTCTTTAATTGTAGAGTGCTRAAATTTGGCTGATACTGTATAAATGCAGCCACACAGCTTGCTAGCCACAGAAACCTACATTCTTGCAAATGACTCAAAACTTTTTAAAATTATAATTATGTTTCAATGTTTATTAATCATGTCTGACTGGAAACAAAAAAGAAATAAGTAGTGATCAAATTCAGTCACATTTTAGTTTCTTAGGTTGCCAAACCTTCCCAAAGCTGTCTGATATTTATCCTTCCTGACKCATGCAGACTACTGTAGTTCAGGTAATTGCCAACTCTAAATTGTCCCCAGGTGTGACTGAGTGTGAATGGTTGTGTCTGAAAAGAAATGGCGGGGGCAGGGTGTTTGGGTAACATTTTAAAATTTGGGGTGGAAGGTGTGGAGTGGTTAAAGAAGTCATCCTGTAACCGGTGGGTTGCCGGTTCGATCCTCCAGCCTTATTAGTCGTCGTGTCCTTGGGCAAGACACTTCACCCACCTTGTCTACTGAGGGTCTGGTGGCCCCATCATACAGATTTTGGAGTAAAATATGCTGCCATCCAAGCTCTGTCGATTTCAGGGATGTCCTGCTTATTTCAGYAAGACAGTAGCTACGTTTACATGGACATAAGTAATCGGATTAAATGGCCATTTGGAATAAAAATGCAACATTTAAACACCCCATTCGGATTATTCTGACCCGATTCAGCTCGATCCGAAGGAATTTGTAATCGGAATGAGAGAGGTGGTTTATGCCGAATGATAATCCGAACGACGTGCATGTAAACACTTAATCTGATCATCTTATTCTGATTGTGGAAAACTGACCTGACTGCTCCTGTCAGCTGACTTTCATCCAGCGGTTTCTGCTCCTTTGCGGAGGGAGGGACAGCAGTGCTGTTTCCAGCAGCACAGAACTTTACCTCCCATTTTCTCCTTCAATTAAGAAGGAAGACACACAGCCTGCGCCGCTTCGCAAAAAAAATAAAATTAAGTCCGCTCGTCACTTGCAGCTGAACCAGGAAGTGCAGTAACGTCTCCACCATTATTAAAACCTGTTGCAGGTCCATTATGAGCTCAGAAGCTGTTTGTTTATGTTCATCACGGAAGTAGAACTTCTTTTTCTGTGTGTTTTTTAGGGTAAGCTAACAGCTGCACATGTCAGTGCTTCTGTTCTGAATAAAAGCTTGGTGCATGTAAACACTCATCATGATCGGATTGTGCCCATGTAAACGATCAAAGAATTTTGCGCATGTAAACATAGCTAATGTCGAGCTACATTCTTCTCGTGTTCAACAGCGTGGCTTCATAGTAAAACACTGTGGGTACTAGACTGGCCCGTCTGCAGTCCAGACCTGTGTGGTTCATTATGAAGCACAAAATACGACAAGGGAGACCCCAGACTGTTGAACAGCTGAAGTTCATCAAGCAGGAATGGAAAACAATTCCACCTTCAAAGCTTCAATTAGTGTCCTCAGTTCCAAACACTTATTGAGTGTTAAAAGAAAAGATGTTGGAACAAAGAGGTAAACAGGACCCTGTTCCAACATTGATTTGACTTGATTGATTTATTGATTTAACAGGAAAAGATTWCTAAAAATCAAGCCTGACTCRGCACAATTGCTGTTTTACAGYAGGTTCCTGTTCTGCAGCACATAAAACACTCAGAAATACAGCATCACAATCACATCATTATTCACCATAGACACAAAGACAAACAAAAGCATACCGAATTTCAGGAAGGCAGCATTTGCAAAATAGGACGTCTAAATATGCGCACAACAAAAAGTGTCCAGCAGATGGCAGACAAGATTCTTCTTAAAGGGCTGCAGTTTTGAAATGGACTTTATGTTTTGAGGAATGTCATTCCATGCTTTAGTATAAACATAGAAGAAAGACCTTTGGCCGTAACAGTTTTTAAAATTCAAAATGAGAGAATCAAAAAGAAAAAAAATTGTCTGAAAAAAGCCTGAATTTTGCCTAAAACTCTCAGACTGAAGAAGTCTCTTGGAGGAGAGACGAAACGTTTTATTAGAGAAGAACCCGTCCAGAAGACCTATACAATTTTTTTCTTTTTGATTTTTTACCTGGATTACTGAGATGCATCAGGACAAAATGAGAGAATGTTTGCAAAACAAAAAAAATAAGTTTATCCATTTGAACATTAAATATCGTGTCTTTGTAGTGGATTCAATTGAACATRGGATTTGCAATTTCTGTTTTTATTTATGATTTACACAATGGTCCAATTGAAATTGTGGATGTAATTGATGACTTCTGTGTCATAAAAGCAGGCTGTTTTTTAATGTTTTGTTAATTGGCTCACCTTTTTTGTTTGTATGGAGTATAATTCAAGGTAAACACATTCTCTTAACATCGGAAAACATTGGTAATTATGAAACATCGTCAGCATTATCTCTTAATGTGTGATGTTGAAACCAAACTGGAAGTGCTCAATTTGATGGATTTAGTAAAAAAACAAAAAAAAATCTGACTTCCTAAAGAGTTTAGCTCAACTAAAAACTGGATTGGAAAAAAAAAGAAGGTTGAAACTTGAATTTTTCAGCTGTAGCTAAACCAAACACAAAAAATAACAAAAAATGAAAGTGTTGTGGAAATATTTATTTAACAAAGACAGAAATAYGTGGTCCAAGAATGAAGGTACTCCGTGGAATGATCAGCTGAGTTTTATTGCAACAACAGGAACACAGAGAACAACATAGAGCCTTTKAACTGTCCCCCTGCTCTCTGTTCCTGTTTCTGCTTCTTTTGAGGCGGTTGAGGCTTCATATATACTGTTTAACAAACACTATTATGTCATCTTAATAAAGCGATATTTCATCCTAAAGAAATGCTGGGTCAAGGGAAAACACAAAGATACTGTAAACACAAGTGAAATCTATGATTGTTGTTAGCAAATCTTGTTCTGACTTTAATCATTCTATCTACTGATAAACAGCATGTCCTGAAAACCTAGGTCATTTATGTCATAAATTACTGGCTTAAACCTAAAAGTATTATTTCCATTACAAAAGTACAACAAATGAACTGGTTAAGTTGTACAACAGCTTTTAAGTTGCTCCTTTTTAACTCCAGAGATAAAAGTTAGCTTTTTGACCTCCTAATCAAAACACACAATTAACTTGATTTTCACAGAACCACACAAGATATAAAACTTCTCATTTTTAATATAATGAACCTGTTATTTTTACCATTTGAAGTAAAGTTCAGAAAAACACAAGAGAAGGGGGCAAATGATTATTTTTTTCTAAAWATGTTCATAGTGCCTATTTTTGCCCGTTACTACTAAAKGCRGATGATAATGTAATTGCAYKTGTGTGTTTATCTGTTAGCAAAATATCTCATAGATGAAACTCCGAGGGTAATAATCACTCACTTTACATCTACAACTGATTCATTTAAGGGTCAWCCTGGCACAACTAACTGAACTTAGCAAACACAAAACCTGCTATAAACCAGACAGTTTTACAAATATTCATTTTTTAAAATCTATTATTCAGTCATTGCATTACCTCATCCAAGTTCTGCAGAAGCCTGWTARTCACCCATTCATTCAAATCAGGTGTGTTGGAGCAGAGACCAGGATTGTTCACCGAGTCTGAGCTCAAATCGCACAGATGAGGGTGGGAAGAGAAACCTTTTTCAGACATTATGTTGCTGTAGATTCTCAGTCATCCAGGACATGGTAAAGCCAAAAATACTTCTATTCTGCAGCTGAAGACAAAGATCTTTTTCAAACCAATGTCCAGTGGACTAATGTGGGCTTTTGAACCCTTCAGATAAAAAAAAATAAATAAAACACTGGGAAAAAAAATTACACATTTTTTTTCTTTTTCCTTTKTTAGTTGGTGACAAAGTGCCGGCTGACATCAGGGTGACCTCGATAAAGTCTACCACCCTACGAGTGGACCAGTCCATCCTTACAGGTACTTCTCACCAGCCAACCTGCATTAAGGCTCTGAGTGTGTGACACTTTCTCTTCTTGCAAATTGAATTTATATTATCTTATTATTTGGAGTTAGGAGTTGTCTATTTTCTGACTGCAACAGTGTTTGTTTCACAATTTGACCTAATGATTACATGGTATCCTCAGAAATCCAATGCTAAAAATGTTCTTTGTGTTCTGTAGGAGAGTCTGTGTCTGTCATCAAACACACCGACCCTGTTCCTGACCCGAGAGCTGTCAACCAGGACAAAAAGAACATGCTGTTCTCTGTGAGTGTCTCCACCTGCATCTTCTCATGTCAAAACCAACATTTGATCATGTAGTTGAATGTTGGTACTGCTGGTTAGCTGTACACAACAATCACAATTCGGTCATGGTTCATTGTTTTTGATCGGGGGAAAAAAATTGTTTTATTGTGGCTTCAACTTCTGCTCTGTGGACCTGTGTCTAAAACAAGGGTGTCAGAGTTACACAAGGRGGCCGAAMTTTAAAACTTGGTCCAAGCCAWGGGCCAATGTTTTTCATTGTTTATTGAAAGTGTTATATAAAATATTATTCTTGTATAAATACAACCAAATTTTCTAAATATTTTATGTAGCGTTTAGGACATAATAAACCTAACAAAGAAAAAGATGCACATCTTTAGCATTCATTTCTTATGCCTCATTTCCTACAAACGAGTTTCTGACTTATTATTTCTTAGAGATGTATTTTATCACAATCCAGCAAATTGATTAAAAAAATCAAACTTTCATAAAAAATCCAAATATTTTACTTTAAAATAGGAAGAGAAAACAGAAAAAGATCATTTGAGTTAAAGTTTTGATTGATTGATGATGCCTTTATTGTCATTGTACAGAGCACAATTAAATTACATTTAAGGAGACACACGATAAAAATATGGGGGAAACAGGTGATCAGGTCATGCAGCAACCAGCAGGGTTTGGGCTACCTTTTTCACATCAAAATTAAATATTACTTAAATAACATTTTTTTTTTGGATTGAAAGTTGTTCAGCTGTCATGAAAATAATGCATTAAATGCATAGACAAAAAGTGAAACCATAAAACAATTAAACATTTAAAATGTTACCTTTGGGGCCAGATAAAATGTCAACCAAGTCCAGATTAAATGAAAATAATTTGTTAATGGAATATTTTCAATATAATTATTGCAACAATAAAAATACAATTATAATAAGTGAATAAAATTATCATAGTTATTAAGTTTGCTTACATTGTTATAATGCCCATGTTTAACAGAGTTGTTAGTACAGTTTGCAAACATTAACCAGTAATAACTGGGGGCACAAGTTTCTGCTGATGTTATTTTGTGGGCCAGAGCCTAAAAAGTTTGAAAAGTCAGCGTTCCCTATRCCAGTGGTTCCCAACCTTTTTAGACTTGTGTACCCCCTGAGCCATTTTGTCATACCACTAGTACCCGTTCCGTCAAACGTAATGATTATTCTCCAAACCTATAATGTACTACAACTGATAATTAAATGAAAATTATTTATYTAACCCCCTTAATGTAAACATTTAATTCTTGGGTATTTTATTCTTTTCAACTTAAATTAAACATAAAAATAAAAATGTTGCCTTGAAAGTCAATAAGTAAATAAATAAATAAACCAGGTAATGGCAGATGCAGAAAACAGCAGCGTCCAAAGTACATCAGAAACTCACCCAAATGAGCAAGTTCCATGAAATTCCGCATTTTATACTGGATTGCATTTTTTTTGTCAATTCCACAATTCCGTCTGCATTTTCTGCATTGCAGGAATCATAGGGACCTACATATCCCAGTCCTGTGAAATTTTCCCACATACCCCCTGTAATATGCTTGCATACCCCAAGGGAAACACGTACCCCTGGTTGGGAATCACTGCTCTATGCAATCTTTTTTTAATTGGTTTTTGGCAAGTTAGCCTAATGTTGCATGTTGCACCTACTGGGTTGGAGTCTGAAACAAAGCAACAAAATACTCAAACATTTTGCAGCTGTTTGTGTAAAACAACATTGTGTTCATATGGAACACAATCACACGGACCCTAAAGGCTCACAGTGGAAGTTTTCAGGATGATTGAATCACGCTTCTACTTCTCAGAATCACATTCACTTTTTAAAGTCATTGTGTAGATTTCTGATTTATTAATCTAAAAGTAAAGTTTCATTTCATTTGCCTGTGCTTAGTTTTTCTTACGTTGTTCTCAGGGCACCAACATTGCTGCGGGTCGCGCCATCGGAATCGTCGTCGCGACCGGCGTCAACACGGAGATCGGGAAGATCCGCAACCAGATGGCATCCACAGAGCAAGAAAAGACGCCTCTGCAGCAGAAGCTGGACGAGTTCGGCCAGCAGCTCTCAAAGGTCATCTCCTTGATCTGCGTGGCCGTGTGGGTCATCAACATCGGCCACTTCGGAGACCCGGTCCACGGTGGCTCCTGGGTCAGAGGGGCCATCTATTATTTTAAGATTGCTGTTGCCCTGGCTGTGGCTGCCATCCCGGAGGGCCTGCCTGCCGTCATCACCACCTGCCTCGCCCTTGGCACGCGACGCATGGCCAAGAAGAACGCCATCGTCCGCAGCCTGCCTTCGGTGGAAACGCTGGGCTGCACATCTGTTATCTGCTCTGACAAGACTGGAACACTCACCACCAACCAGATGTCCGTCTGCAGGGTACGGTTTGATCAAGGGTTAACTTCTAATCTTATCTGGTCAAATAGCGTTTATCTACCAAAGCTACTATAAATGCTAACATAAACCTGACAGGACTGACACTTGCAGAAATGCCTCAGGGAATGTACCCATAAAATTGGTCTTCAAACTCTGATTGGCATTTCTGATACCTCAAGTCAGCCTTAGTTTTCTATTTTTCCAGGTGTTTAGTGGATTTTCCAGCCTTTCAGCACTTGAAAAAGCTCTTTGTTGTTGTAGTGTTTATCTCCACTCACCAGGTTTGCGATAGCAGCCGGTGGAATAATGCAAACAGGCAAGACCGACCAGTGCCCGGGCTACTAAAATACTCCATATCACCAAATCAGCTGGCACACAGGAGCAATAGAAGTTTCTGAAATGTCACATTGCCTGAACAAACAGAAGGCGAAAATGGTCCTCGACTGGTCTGTGGGTTTCATTGAATAAGTTGTGCATACAGAATCACGTTGGACAACACACACTGAAAGATCTTCTCCACAGATATTCATAAGTCACACATGGCCTCGCCCTTTCCTTTGTCTCTGTGTTTGTGTGTGTTGCTCGCTAAATGACTTCGCTCTAAGCGCAGAGTAAATGTCAGCGCTGCTGTTTGTCTTGGCTCGCGTTAAGGCCTCTGCACACACCGCAGTCTCAGTTAACACCTCGTGTGCTTCGACCTGCAGCTCATCTCTCACCTCAGCAACACGAGAGTCAGCGGCTCGTTTGAGTCGGTCAGAATCACAGCAGCCACGTTATCTCTCTCTATTGTCAAATGACCTATTAGACAAATTTCATTAAATTTGCAAAAAATAATCATTTAATCAACAACTATAAATGATTAGTGTTTTGAGTCTTTCCCACTCAAGATGGCCATCACTAATAAGACTTTATTCAGCTCAAAAAATGTCTAACTTATAGGGGACATATGTAAAATCCACTTTTTTTAGCTGTTAAATGCGTTTTGTTGTGGACTTTAAGTTTGATTTAGTTTCTCCTGGTGCTGCAAAGTTGCCTTATGTTGTGTTTGGTTGATATTTTTCAACCTGTTCAGTTTTCTGTATTTTCTATGACATTTTCTGAACTATTACGTCAAATAATCTGGTAATTACCTTATAAGGTCTGGACTTACCAACTGCAATTTCCTTGTCTTAATTCTCCTCTGGTTCTGGGTCGATCTCTGGTTCTGGGTCAGACTCATGAAAGGCTGGATGGACAAGTCTTATGTTGTTGACATCTTTTAATTAAATTGTAAATAAAACATTTCTGCATCACTAGCAAAGGTAACCGATTCTCTCTAATAGGAGTGGACCGGTCTGGAAGCAGGAGGGGGGGGCGGAGCTTGAAGCTCCTTCTTGTTGTTTTGATGCACACACCAGAAAAGTGGTGAAAGAGGGGAGAAATTCAAACCAAAGCATTGTAGCTCCACTTTATAAAAACTGAATGATTTAAATGTGAAAAGGAAGTGTTTAAACACATGATATGTCTACTTAAATATCTGTAACAAAACATAACTGTGATAGAACATGGTCTGATATGGTAAATGGACTGAACTCATACAGCGCTTTTTCAAGTCCTTACAGACYCCAAAGCTCTTTATTTTTACAGCTATTCACACATTCATACACACATTCACACACTGATAGTGGTAAGCTACATTGTAGCCACAGCAGCCCTGCTGAACACTGACATGCGGGGCTCCCATGCACCAGCACTACCAGACCTTCTGACCATCACCGGTTGGTAGAAGTGGAGCAAAAAATTCCGTGAGAAATACTAATTCCTTTGTGGAATGTTTTAAGTTTATTAGTTTTTTGTTTTATTTATTGAGAGTACTTAATAATCTAAAATCCAACTGTGACCAATCTCATCAAATCAGAGGTTAAGTCAGATTTGTTCAAACAAAACTAATCACATTTTTAAATTCTTGACTTTTTAAGCTACATTTTGATTCATCATTATCCTGACATTATGAGCAGTTCCAGAATGAAGCAAAAAAAATTGGGGTGTTTGTTTGCTCAAAAATCCTTGTTAGTTGTTGGTTCAGCTCAGAAAAGTGTTTTTGAACATTCTTTAAGATTGTATTTCAAACCTTTGCTTTAAGGGACTCATAGCTGAGCTATCATATATCATATCATCATATTCTGACAATTATTACAGCTTTTATACCAATGCATTATAGCTACTTGTTACCTCACTACGCTACACTGAATCCTCAATTCAATGTGACGGATCACATCTTCCTCTGTTTTAGAATTCAAAGCAAATAAGCTGGGGTGTACAGATGGTCCTGCAGGAAACAAATGACTCTGAATGACTCAAAATTTGAATTATCTACAATGTAAATATGACCCCCAAAATTCACTCATCTCGTCCTGTGAACATTGGCGGCAAGAGATAATTCTTGAAAGCTCCTTTTTGTTGTTTGTAGTCAGAGCTGCTGGTCTGCATCCTCTGTTCATCTGAAGGTTTGCTGTACAAATACTTGCACTTTATTTCCTCCCAAGATGACGTGGAGTATCTGTGGGGATTATTGTGTAGCTGCAGGGAGTTCCCTGCAGCGGGAACAACCCTGAAAGCCTCTCAGCTAGAAAAAAGAGCAGACCATCACCGGCAAATATTAATTTTCTTCTCCCTCCTGTTCTCTCTGGCGGGCAAAACACGTTAATTTCACAAAAAATAATTAAACATCCGTTTTATGTTTTCATTATCAGCATGGTGTTTCCTGAAGATAAGATAATTTAACTTTTCCTTCATCTGGTTTTATTCGATTATTGCTGTGATGCTCGTCTGTTTCTGTGTAGACTGGTCTGCAGCCAGCGGTCCTGAAAGAACCATAAGGGGTATCCCCATATTGTTGGGATTTCCAGGGATTCCCCTCGTGATCCAAACACCATACTTCCCTTTTCCCTTCACTCTCCTACACATACACACATGCTCTGCAGATCCCGTAAAAAGGGTTACTCACCATGAATCCCCACATAACCTCAGAGGAAGCAAGTGGGGAGAAAAAACTCTTTTGTCAGAACCACTGAGTCACAAAGATCACACTGTGCCTGGTTTCCCTGGAGATCTCAGGGACTCAGATCATGAGAGGAAAACACACACAGGTACTGAATCTTGAAAAAAAAAATTCAAACCCGTTGAAGTTTTCCACGTTTTTCCACATTTTTCATGTTACAAATGCAAACTAAACAGTATTTTACTGGGATTTTATGTAACAGACCCAACACAAAATAGTGCATTACTGTGAAGTGGAAGGAAAATTATCCATGGTTTTACACATATTTTACAAATAATTATCTGCATTCATCTCTCTGATATCCAAAACTAAGATTCCATTCAACTGATGTCTGCTGTCACCTGGTCAACACAACCCCCTCTTCCAAAAACGAAAAGGCTAATCTTAGACACCTGAGCAAATTTAATCATCTCCTGCTGTACTTTTTTCCCAACTTTATTTGTCAAAACATCATTTACAAGGAGATAATCTGAAAACAATATGTCAATTATGTGCAAATACAGATCGTGGAACAGTATGGATTACAGAACAGTAAATGATGACAAAATATTAAGAAAGAAACTAAATTAAAAAAAATTATAAAAACAAAACAAACAGGGGTTTATGTTTCCAAAAATACATTTAACATAGTACAGATTTCAATTGTTTTAACAGCAAGATTATTGTCAGAGTTTTTGATTGAGTATAATATTAAACTTCATTGCAAAAAGCAGTAAAACAAGGTTTCCTTTCAAAATATTTGGAACAGGGAATATAACATTTAGCTAGAACAAGTAACAGATTAAAAAGAAATTCTGGTCCTCTTCTGTACTGACAGTGGCTAATCAAAACATTTTAGCTATTTCACCCAACTGTAGAAGTAATATTTTATCTAGGCACTGTGAAATAATAGTAGTTTTTTCCTTATGTTTCATTTTAGGCCTCTGTAACCATTTTTGATGGCTTCCTTTAGTAAATTAGAGTGTATAAAACCTTAGAAACCTAACAAAATATTGTGTATTTTAAAGTTTGATACATTCACTAACACTGCATTTTTTTGTTTGTTGTTCTTTTAAGAGCCATAAAAATACCAAAAGACGTGTCTGATTACAAATTCATCCATGTTAAAAGCAGTTTGAAGTCTGTTCGATCCAGCCACACTTGTTTTTACTTCTTTGAATTCAGGAAACACCATTTGTGCAGTTATGTCACTAAAACACAAAGTATATTTGTTTATGAAACGGTCACATAGAAAACACTAAAATTCTACATTATTTAGTAATGTAAACCTGTTTCTATCATTTTTGGATGAGTAGTTTTTCTCACATCAACAAGGAAAATGATAAATGCTGAGTTTGGAGGTGTGAAGTCTCATTAGCAGCTCGTAGTCTGACTACTTCTGCCAACTGCAATTCGTCGACTGGCTGTCACGGCAGTTAAAATAAATTTATTGCTTTATACTGGATCTTTAACTCCCTGACAACATATTTGTAGAGTATCTTTAATTTGGAATATCAAGAATTCCCCAATGTTTTTTACTGAGCTGTATTTTTTTTTAACTTTTTGCTGGGACAACTCCTGTGGGGTGACAGACTGGGGTGGTGGTTTCCATTTTTAAAAAGGGGACCGGAGAGTGTGCTCTAACTATCGTGGATCACACTTCTTGCCCTCCCTGGGAAAGATTACTCCAGGGTGTTGGAAGGGAAGCTCTGATCATTGTCGAACCTCGGATTCAAGAGGAGCAGTGTGGCTTTCTTCCTGGGTGTGGAAGAGTGGACCAGATCTTTACCCTTGCAGAGTTGCTAAGGGTGTCATGAGAGTTTGCCTCTCTCTGGTCTACATGTGTTTTGTGGACTTGGAGAAGGCTTATGACCACGCTCCTCGGGGAATTCTGTGGGGGGTGCTGCGGGAGTATGGAGTGTCTGGGTTGCTACTAAGAGCGATCCAGTCCCTGTATAACCAAAGCAGGAGCTGTGTTCACATTCTTGACACAAAGTCGAGCTTGTTCTCAGTGCGTGTTGGACTCCAGGGCTGTCCCTTGTCTCCAATCCTGTTTTTAGTGTTTATGGACAGGATCTCAAGGCGCAGTCGTGGAGAGGAGGGGTCTGGTTTGGGAACCACAGGGTCTCGTATGATGTGGTTCTGTTGGCGTCTTCAGTCCAAGACCTTCAGCATGTGCTGGGGCGGTTTGCAGCCAAGTGTGAAGCAGCTGGGATGAGAGTCAGTTCCTCCAAGTCTGAGGCCATGGTTCTCGACGGAAAAGGGTGGAATGCCCCCTCCGGGTCAGGGGGGAGTCTCTTCCTCAAGTAGAGGAGTTTAAGTATCTGGGGGTCTTGTTCACCAGTGATGGTAGGATGGAGCGGGAGATGGATCGATGGATTAGGGCCTCATCCTCAGTAATGAGAGTGTTGCTTTGGTCAGTCGTGGTGAAGAAGGAGCTGAGTCGAAAGGCAAAGCTCTCGATTTACTGGTCTGTCTTCGTTCCACCCCTCACCTGTGGTCATGAGGCGTGGATCATGACCGGAAGAACGAGATCCCGGATACAGGCGGCCGATATGATCTTCCTTCATAGGGTGGCCAGGCTCAGCCTTAGAGATAGGGGGAGGAGCTCCGTCATCCAGGGGGAGCTTGGAGTAGAGCCACTGCTCCTCCACATCGAAAAGAGTCAGTTGAGGTGGTTCATCTGATTAGGATGCCTCCTGGACGCCTCCCTTTAGAGGTGTTTCGGGCACGTCCATGGGAGGAGGCCCCGGGGAAGACCCAGGACTCGCTGGAGGGATTACATATCCTCTCTGGCCTGGGAACGCCTCGAGGACAAGCTGGAAAGTGTCGCTGGGGAGAGGAGGTCTGGGTTTCTCTCCTGGACCTGTTGCATCTGCGACCCGACTACAGATAAGCGGAAGAAGATGGATGGATGGCTGTATTTTTTAAATGGTTTTTACATATTACATTAAACAGGTGAGGTAAAAATAGCTGTTGTGAGGTTCAGATCTCATTAATTTTGACAGATTAAGAGCAAAGGAACATACCCGCTCATGTACATATACATAATTGTACACACAGGAAAACAAACAAAACACACATGGGGAGGAAAAGAGAGAGAGAGAAAATAAAGCAGACACACAAATTGATCAATCAGCATCAAGACCTGTTTTTCTTACCAGATGACAAGTCTTCTTTCCACATCAAGTTGAATATCATTTTGGACTAAAAAAGTATAAATTATGCCCCAGATTACCCAAAATTTATCAAGCTTGTCTATAATAAAACAGCTGATCTTTGCAATGAAAAGTAAAATGTCATCTTTTTAATCCATCTCAAAATTCCACATAATGTATCTTTCTTCCACGATGATGCAATACAGCGTTTAGCATCCAAAAAGCAGACATTAATTAGTGATCTTAGATTGTTTGAGAAAGTCTTCAGGATAGATATTCAAGATACACATTTTAGGTACATTTGTACGGAGCAATAACGCAGGTGAGGGTAGGAATGTAAACCGAAAGTTTTGCTTTGCATCTTAGCTTCTTCACCTCCACAGACCTGATCAGATAATCACCCAGTATACAGCATTGGATTTCCCGTATAGCTGATGTTTCTGACTTTAAATAATCAGTAGAGGCATCTTATTAAAATAGGTGTTATTTAAATGAGGTGTGTTTGGATAGTATTGTACAACACCAGGCACTCCATCACCTTCTTGTTTTGTTTTCATTTGTATTTCTAGTGGATTGCCCTGAGGTAGGGATGTGGGTTGCATGCAAAAATATTTGAATATAAAGCTAGTCGTTCTAAGGCTCTGGGACTCTTGTGAGCAGCATGTTTAACACTGAGTGTTTGTTCAGTCCCATGGTGCTTTTGTTCAGCAAAAGTAAAAACAGAATCAAATACATTTTGGGAACATATTCATTTCAAACTGGTGAAACTATTTAATACAAGTTGCTATGTTTTAAAGGTACAAAACAAAACAAAAATATTGTACTACAGTTTTATGCACTGTTGTAGGATTTTTTTAGTTTTCAGGTTTTTCAGGGACATCAGCTGGTCCTGCGTAAATATCTATATTCTGTTTGGGTAACATTTTTCAACCAGTTTTCTCTTTTTTTCATGACATTTTCTGAACTATTACATCACAGTATTTGCTGCAAAACTGCAAAAGAAGGTTATGAACCTGTGGCTAACCAGTTCTGCAAATTCAGATCAAAGCATTGCGGTTCCATTTCTATAGAATGCAATGAATGATTTGAAAAGGAAGGATTTAAAAGCATTTAAAATATTTAGCTCTGTGTAACTCTGAAATATAGAAGGAAATATAACTTTAAAAATATAGCCTACAATATTTTTAATGCACCTTTTGTGCCACTTTTCAATTAAAAAATTGTTTTTTCTTGCATTTAACTTTATTAACCTGAAGGGGAACACTTTACAATAGTACTTATATTCAAACTGAAAATCTCTTAATTCCATTTTGTAAGTCATCGAAATAAAAACAATCAATTTTTGACACTTCTTAGAACCTGTTGTAAAAAGCTTTCTGCAGCAGCAGCACCAGAGAATCCAGCTCTGCTCTAATTCCTAATTAACAAACTCATCTGCTCCCCATGTGYCTGCTTTTYYTTCTCTCACAGATGTTCGTTGCAGATAAAGCTGAGGAGTCCAGCTGCACCCTGCACGAGTTCTCAATAACTGGTTCTACGTACGCTCCTGAGGGACAAATGTGAGTGTTGCACGTTTTTATACTTTCTGTTGGGAACACGTAATGTCTGTCTTCATTAATAACTCTTTGGACCATCTAGAAAAAAATAAAAACAGTTCTTCTGCACTAAATGAAGAGTTTGACTTTTTCTCTTTTTCTGTTGTCATATCACAACCCAAGACTTGGCATTCTTTTAGTTTTAAAGAGAACATCAACACAATGGGTTTTAACTTTGATGATATTATTTTCCGCTGTGATGAAGTCTTGTTTTTGGTGAGTATTTGTGGAGGTGTGCAGGTAGGTGGCCTGTCCATTCAACAGTAGGAGGATTTCAGCGGGTCGTTTGTGTATGCGTGCTGTTTATTCCACTGTTTCAGTGAGTCCAGCATCCTGACTCGGCGTGTCCCTGTCAGTTTCATAACAGCGCAGTGTGGGTTTCTGTGTGGGAGCCTCGCTAGCAGCGGTCTCTACAGGGAACAGACCCGCGGTTGTCATGCTGACGGGACGACTTGCACGTGTGCAGCCGCTCTGTGTTTACTACTACACAGCCAGCTCTGCGGGGCTGCACAGCTGAATGTCAGCTGAAGTTTTCACGAGGCCACTGTGTGTGAGATGAAGTGAGTTTGTCTGATGACACCTGTACTTTTTTTTTTCTTTCCCAGACTTAAAGGCACGAAGCCCATCCAGTGTGGAGACTTTGATGGACTTCTGGAGTTGGCCACCGTGTGCTCGATGTGCAACGACTCCTCTCTGGATTACAACGAGGTCACAATAGTTTTTCAGATTGCAGTGTAAAACAGTCAGGCACACGTCGTTGTGCAATGAGATTTTTAAAGTAGGGAATTAGATATTAATCTGGATAAATATAGAAAACCGTTGTTTCTCCATTCTCTTTCTGTGTGTGAACTTTTGGTCGTTGGTTTTTCATTTTAAAAACAGATACTGGAAAAACAAATAGTTATTCTTTTTTTTATACTCCAAAAATGGGAAAATGGTTCTTCTTTTTAGTTTTTTCAAACCAGAAGTTTAACAGTCATGGCAACTCAACGCTGTCCTGTAGAACCTGCTGCGGCTTCAAGTTCCTCCCCGTGGACCTCTTGGAGAAGCAGCAAAAATCAGCTGACACTTGGTAAAGAAATGACAAATTAGTTAGCATTTTTTATTCCTTTTGCCTGGTTAGCTAGTTATAAGGTAAAACATGTTTATTTATCTCATTATCAGACTATTTAAGGTGGAGCTAGATAATTTTTAATTTTTTTTTCTTAGCTAGCATTTAATTATTTATAGGCAGCCGCCTTTTATTAAAGGTTACATAACTAGCTCCACCTTAAAAGGTCTGATAATGGTTTTAAACTTTATGTATTAGAAAAATAAAATGACAAACCTGCTTTCCCATTTTTGGAGTWTAAAATGAAAGTAGAATAACCATCCACCTTTTTTTTWAMAGTTGCCAAACTGAGCTGGAAATTTCTCACATTGACTCTTGTACAAACAAAACCAGATGTTTACATGCACTAAACAAGATACATAATTATTCTCAGAGACATTAAATGAGACTAAACCTCAGTTAGGATTCCTAAAATTAGTTTTTATTTGTTAAATGCCCAAATAATGATCTTTGATTACTKTCTTTATAGATATTTTCTTAGTGGCATTGCCTTTTAACTGTATGACTTAGTTCAGATGATGAGTTTCCTTCCACAAACTTTTCTCAGTAGTTTTTTGGATCTTTGCTCAATTACCTCTGACAGAAGTCACTTTTCACAAATTTACTAGGAGACTGAGATCAGCCACTTTAAAATTAGATTTTGTTGTCCTGTAGTCACTTTGTGACCAACAGTATGCTTCAGGTCCGTTTGTGAAACCCATTTGAGACCAAGCTTTAAGTTCCTGCCTGATTTGAGATGTTGCTTCATTATTTCCACACCGCGTTTGCTCCTCACGATGCCATCTATTCTGTGAAGTTTATCCTTCCTGCAGCAAAACACCCCACTGCATGATACTGCCACTCCCATACTTCACAGTTGAGATGTTGGTCTCAGGCTTGAACGCTTTCCATTTTTTACTTCTTTCTTTTAGCGTTGGCAGAGTACTAAAGACCCTGGAAAATCACAGGGTTTATGTTGGAGCATTCACTAATTGTTTAAAAAACTAAAAAAACAAGCTAATTTTAGATGTGGTCAAAAGAAAAAAGAAACATCAGCCATCTATTGATAAGTATATTTGCACATRTAAGGAATTAGCTTTGGGATCCGGGTGCTACACAAACATTTCTAATTGCAGTTTAAATAAATCCCCATGGACAAGAATAAGTAAAGAGTCCGGGTTTGTCCGCTCCTCTCACAGGATCTGGTCGGAGTGTGAGTCGTGCGCTCTGCACACCAGTGTTTGGAGGAACGCTGACCAGAATGAAGCGAACAGTGGAGCAGCGGCGTTGCAGGATCGCTGTCCCATCAGCACACCAGCCGTGTTGATAAGACAGATTCCTCCACGTTGTCTGACGGCTCCGAGGAGCTGCAGAGTCCAGCTCACGCAGCCACACCCCGAAACACAAAACAAATAAAGAAAAGTCTGTTTTCCCCACCGGTAGCTTGAGCTCGTCCATTTTGTTGCTCGGTTGTGGACACGTTTGAAAGAAATCTCCCAGCTAGCTGTAAAGAATGAAGGTGTGAGATGAAGATAATGACCGTTCAGCAAATCAGAATCATTTATTGTCATTCACACAACATCAAGATGCAGTGCAGAGTGAAATTTGCAGTTTAGAGCATCCGTCCGGAGAAACACACACATGACAAACATGGGGGGAACAAATGTCCAGGGTCTTTCGCAACTTAGTGCGCTACGTTTGCAGTTTAGAATACACACACACATAGGAAGGGTGAGTTAAAAAAGAGCTTTGATCCTGTGTTTTATACAGAAAACACACAAGCATACGCTCAAAAAAACTACTCTGTGACAGTGCAGTTAGCTAAGGAGGGGAGGGGGTGGGGGGTCAAAAAGCAGAGGATTTACAGCTTCTCTGGTGAAAAATTAAACATTACCACAAAAACAAAATGAAACTGCAGAGGACATTTGCAGTTTCTGTGAAATATCTTACGGAAACGTATCTGTTTCTATAAACAACTTTTAGAAAACATCTATCTGCAAATGACTCAGAACWAATGGAGGTTCACCAAAACAGAAATCAAAATAAGTGTATTTTAGGAATCCTGGCTGACTGAAAATAGAAAAGGTCTCATCTGATTTGTCAGTCAGGTGAAAATGTTTGTGTTTTTTTACAGTGTGTAAATATTGGGGACATTATGAGGGAAATCTGTGATCACAGCACTTTGTGGTGAATTMTTTTCCAGTAAGAAGACACAAACTATAATAAGATTTGCTTACACTCRGCCTCCGCTCCCTCAGCCGAGCTAATTTTACTCATGTATTAACTCCTCTCTCTCGGATTGCTTTTCTCACCTTTTTGTCGTTGCCATGTTATCATGGTAACCACGCTGAGCAGAGAGGCCAGGAATAAAGCAGTTCTCAGCCTTCTTGTGTCCTCGAGAAGATTTCACATTTCACAAATAGCTGCTTTGCCTCACTTAATAAGAGGAGAGAGTAGAGTCTGGAACGGGTGGTCCTCGAGCRCTGCTATCCTGCATGTTTTACTTGATTTCTGCTCCATCACGCGATTTAAATGAATGAGTGATCACACAAACAAAGCAATGTGTGCAGCACCGTCRACCCAGACTCGACCCCCTCTGTGTGACTCGGGGTTCAGTGTTTGTCCCAAGGGTTCATCGTGTTTCAGACACAACGAAAATAAGAGCAAATATTTTACCAGCCTGTCGAAACGACCATGTCTTGTCTTCCAGGCTAAAGGGGTCTACGAGAAGGTGGGGGAGGCCACAGAAACGGCTCTCACCACCCTGGTGGAGAAGATGAACGTCTTTAAGACTGACTTGTCAGGACTCACGAAGGTGGAACGTGCCGGGGCTTGCAACTCGGTGAGCACATAAAGATTTTCATTTGACTGCTGTTGAAAGGCCATGGTGGGAGATAAAGGTTTAGTGTGTGTGTTCATCAAATTTGGGTTGGATTATATAAAATAATAATTTGTTTCCTTTTTTAACCAGGTATTTTATTTGAACTGTAGAGGAATTAGAAAAAAATGGCAGTTTTATATTAGCAATCATTGTAATTTTGACCCAAATCTAATCAGACTRAGTACTACCCTGATGGAGTTACTGTGCTTATTTATAAGTAAATACTGTATACAGTGATTGCATTCAGGAGATATCGTGCACACAAGACCACCTGYGATGGACGGACACTGCACTAACACACAGCCAGAGAACAGTAGGCCTCCAGCTTCAGTGGGCGGAGCCATAAGGATTGGAAGTCGATGACAGGTCCTAATAAGGATAGGTGGTTGTTAATGGTGGTCAGGGCCATGYCTCAAAATACTCAGGCTACAGATTTGAACCCAGGTTTCGTCTRGTAGGGCATCCGGCATGAATTGCCAAATCCCTGAASAAGGRAGCAGCTGAAGAAAAACAAAACGGAAAACAAACTCTGTTAGCAAAATATCTCATGAGTCACTGAGCGAATTGCAATGAAATTTGCAAAAAGTAACCACTGGCTGTGCATCTTTCTCACCCTAAAAAGCACAAATGTTTCTAATTCTGTTTATTTTAGATGCTGTGCTTTCATTTGTTATRGTGGAGGCTTGAGAGTGATCCATAATAATCCAAATACTATGGATTGCACTCTTGKAGTCAACTCTTTCTGTTARCGAAACATTTCACRAAATGCTGAACAGATTTTAATAAAACATGTGGGAAAGAATCATCAGATGGACATCTGCAACTGTTTCAAGATGGCTGCCATGGCTAATTGACCTTAGTAAACAGAAAATAGGCTACAAACAAAAATTYGATGTGGTTGTAGCTGAGAGTCATTCTCAACATCTCATTAAAGGTTTGATTAAAACTCACATTTSTCAACATGAGATGGTTTTCGTCAATGACTCTAGCTTTAGACATGTATTTTTGAAAGCTTTATGATTTATTGCTGCCAGTTGATCAACAGTGACATTAAATTATTGCCAATAATTACAAAGTCAAACACCTCAGGAATTTAATTTCCCACTCATCAAGTTGAAGGAGTTGTTTTTACCCTAAAGGCGGCAGGAATTTCACACAGAGAATAAACCCTCATATGTTCWGTTTTATATGACAGAACATATCATAAGAGCACTTCTTAGCTGTAAAGACACCAGACTTCCCTGCTGCTGTAACTGAGTGTTAGAGAGGAAAAAAAAAAACATCTCTGCAGCAAAAAGCTCATTTTCTCTGAGACTGAGCTGAGAGGGAGTCCAGCCTGAGGATGAGACGAGGGACTGATGAGCTGTGGTTGCAGTGATGAAACTTTTCACTGATTCAACTGAGTCAGTACAGGCCAATRAAACTCCCAGCACTCACTTCAGGGATGATGAAGATGATGACGATTTTTGATGAGAAGAGCCTTGTTCTGAGTGAAGTCAGGAGGATAAAGAATAACATGCATTTATATATAAATATATATATTTTTGCTGGTTATAAATAGCCATAAAACTGATGGAAACTGGAAAAAATTGTGCTGAAACAAACCTTTTCTGTTTTCTAGAGCAGAGTTTTGTCAGTGGCAGATTTGAGACCATCTTTAAGGTGTTTGAAGTCCTGACAGATTGTGAGCTCACCACCTGCAGTTATCTAGTTGTGCCATCGGTGTTAACCTCCTATACTCCCCGTGTGTGTGTGTGTGTGTGTGTGTGTGTCATCAGCACAAAATCTGAACTTGAAGGACCCCTGCTGGTAGAAACAGAGGCAGCGTTCCTCTTGAAGAGAATGGAGCGTGTTTTAGCTTTGCAGTGAGCCAGCTGATTTGTGTCTTTGTTTTTCATCTTTCCTGCTGATTTTATCTGTTTTAAATTTTCCTCCGCCAAGTCGTGAAATGCAGCTGTTKCCATGGCAGCAGCCAGAYGTTAAAACGAGATGGTTTAGTGTCWGATCTAAAGTGTCGTTCTTCAGCCGTCACCAGATCGGATCAACAGTTCTGTCTCCCATCAGCTGCCTGCCAAGGCTCAAACAGCTACTCTCTTCATACTTTGGTTCTATTATTATTAATAATAATAATATTTTTTTTGTTGTTTTTATCCATCAGGTGATCAGGCAGCTGATGAAGAAGGAGTTCACGTTGGAGTTTTCTCGTGATCGCAAGTCCATGTCAGTTTACTGCACCCCCGTCAAACCTGGTTCTCCCAGCAAGATGTTCATCAAGGTATGGCTGCAAACTTTTTATTTTTATTTTTTAACTTGCCACATTTTGATTTGCTTTAGAATGATTTTAAACTGGATGTTTTTATTCCTGATCAGTTTGTGATTCTTCACAGTGATAAAACAAAAGTGTCCTTTCACTTTGTGCTAGGTAAAACATTTTGGACAAAATGAGAACGTTTGTTCAGCTGTTTTATTTTAAAGAGAAATTAATGGAGACGTGTAACTAAATTATTTAATTAATCAGCTCTACTTAAAACCAGACCAAGTCATTGTTTTGCAAGTCTCAAGTCAAAACAGGCATCTGTCAAGTCAAGTCCCAAGTCTGAAACTTGGAATTTCAAGTACTTCCGAGTSTTTTTTTAAACAATGTTGCAGTTATATGTTAAATGTAAATATTAGACTTGGTGCTCTTTTTAAATCTGTATTTATGATGAAACATGCTGCTCAATTTAAAAAGTATTTTAAAAATCATTTTAAGTTGCACCCTTATGATCACATCGCTACTTTTTGTGGATGATGTGGTCCTRTTGGCTTCATCAGATCCTGATCTCCAGCTCTCACTGGAGCGGTTCATATCTGAGTGTGAAGAGGTTGGGATGAGGATCAGTGCCTCCAAATCCGAGACCACGTTCTTGAGCCAGAAACGAGTAGGTTGCCATCTCCGGGTCAGGGAGGAGGTCCTGCCCCAAGTGGAGGAGTTTAAGTATCTCGGGGTCTTGTTCATGAATGAGGGACGAATGGAGCGAGAGATCGACAGGCGGATTGGTGCTGCRTCTGCAGTGATGAGGGCGTTGTACTGGTCTGTCGTGGTGAAGCGGGAGTTGAGCCAGAAGGTGAACGTCTCGGTTTTCTCTCCAGTCTATGTTCCTACCCTCATCTATGGTCACGAAATTTGGGTAGTGACCGAAAGAACGAGATCACGGATACAASCGTTCTAAATGAGTTTCCCCTGCAGGGTGTCTGGGCTCTCCCTTAGAGAGAGTGTGAGAAGCTCGGTCATCCAGGAGGGACTCAGAGTAGAGCCACTGCTCCTCCACGTCGAGAGGAGCCAATTGAGGTGGTTCATCTGGTTAGAATGCCTCCTGGACGCCTCCCTGGTGAGGTGTTCTGGACACATCCCACTGAGAGGAGACCCAGAGGAAGACCCAGGACATGCTGGAGGGACTATGTTTCTCAGCCTGGGAACACCTTGGGATTCACCCAGATGAGCTGGTCCAAGTGACTGGGGAGAGGGAAGTCTGGGTCTCTCTGCTTAGGCTGCTGCCCCCGCAACCCGATCCCGGATAAGAGAAAGAAAACGGACGGACAGAGGACCCGCGGTTCAAATAAACTTATTTGCAAAAATATTCTTTCTTTAAACTATAACTTACCATTAAAAAAATCTGGATAATTCATATTTGCTGTGCTGCAGCAAATACAGAAAAAATGGCCGATGGTCTGCCTTTGTTAATAAATAGTGAGCGAAATTAATTAATGGGGCCCACGTTATAAATAAAGTGTTTTAAACTTTAAATTTTTGGTAAAATATCAAATCTTTCAAGTAAACAGTGTCCAAGTCCAATTCAAGTCCCAAGTCTGAACATTTCTTCAAGTTAAGTCTAAAGTCAATATTAATGAGTCATGTCTGACTTGAGTCCCCACCTCTGCTACAAACATCAATAAACCAATATTCAATTTAAAGTCCTAGACCTCATTGATGAAATGTTTGTTGCCCGCCTCTTTTCATGCTACAGTTTTAAATAAAAATCATCTTATRACAAGAAGGAACCAAGCTGTAGCTGTTTTAGTCTAACCTATTTTATGATTTCATGTTCCTCATGCAACGYGAGATAACTCAGAGCTCAGATCACATGATGTAAATGACTCTCAGCTACAACAACTCCAGATTTTAGCTCAGTATCTGTGACATTGTTTGAGTTGTAGCCAGTTTTGTTTGCTAAGGTTACGTAGCTGTGGCAGCCATCTTGYATTTTTGTTGACTCTATAAGTTAATCAAATATAGACATACAAAAGTTTCCTTTCTGAGTTTTGTTAAATACTTTGTGGTTCAGGCAGTATTTTGCTAACAGACATATGGACAATCGATGGCATGCACACACGGACAGAAACATTATCGCCCTTCTTTGGCGCTGGATGATTTAAAAAAAAATGTTTGTTTTTAGATCACAAAGATGATGTCAAAACCTCACACATGAGGTAAAAGGTGAAGTTTCTAAACAAATACTTGTACGAGTCTAAATATGCARACGGTAGAGTCCCTGCAGACCTTAATGAGCTGCTTAATGGAGCTGATTGACAGAAAACAAAACTCCTCAAGCAGAGAGCCGTCAGTTGAAACATGAAACTCAGCCAAGAAGCTCATTTAACACAAAAGCCTGATTAAGCAGAAATTAAAGAGTAAGGCTATAAAAACAAATCTTCCAGGAACTWAAAATTGTCACAGTGGGAAACTTAACATAGGAAATAGTTGAGAAAAGAAAGAGAAAGAAAGAAAGAAAAAAAACAATGGGCAGAGACACGAGTGAAATTCTTATTTAAAAAATCTGTATCGGACAAAATAGGAAMCAGCACGTCAGGCTTTTTAAAGATTGGTGATCGACCAGAATCTGTGCACCCCTAAACATTTTGTCCGTCCTCTGCTTCTTGTTTTCTGCYGACAGGGGGCCCCTGAAAGCGTGATGGAGAGGTGCGAGTACCTGCGTGTGGGAGCAGGGAAGGTATCGATGACCCCGGCTCTGCGCGAGCAGCTCATGTGTAAGATCAGAGAGTGGGGGACGGGCAGGGACACGCTGCGCTGCCTGGCTCTGGCCACGCACGACAGCCCTCCACGCAAAGAAGACATGGACCTGGAAGACTCCACCAAGTTTGCCCAGTATGAGGTGAGAGAGAAAGGGATGGGCTACGTCTAGCTTATTACTATGTTAYTACCACTTTATATTTCTGATTAAAAGTTACTGGTTTTAGACAGTGGCAAGCCGTTCATTTTGCACCTTGGTGTCCTGCCTGAATTTAAACGGTCATTATAACRCTACAGCTACAGAAACCATGGATAATACACAGAAACTCATGTAGTAAATATGAAACTTATTACTGAAGCAAGAAACCCAATTAACCCAATTTAACAAGTTTCCAAAGTAAACAAAACATTTTATATGATTACAAACATCATCCGCCCCGTCCTCAAGAAGAGTTCAGTTCCTCTGTCATGATAACAAAAACAAACCAATTTTCATGTAAGATGCACTGAAACAGACTTTTTGTTTAGTATTATGAAGTCACTGAATGTTGTTTGGAGCATTCAGTGTCTGTATGTCTTTAAACGTAAGCTCAGCACTGAAGGACCTTTATTATGACAACTTGACATTTACATTACRCTGCGTGTGTTTTCAAAATAAAGAGGTTTTTACACTTTACTCCTTATTCTTGAACTGATTCACTGTCATGAAAAAGTAATAATGTGTATTTTTAATTGAAAAACGGTACAAACACAATTTATTTGAACCTAGTAGTAGTGGACAGCACTAATCCAAAAATTAGCTCCTCAATTTCTAAAGTGCTTATGAAAATATTTAGGTCCGCAATTAGCGGATTTGTGCTTTAACGGACTTGTGCCCACCA
>NW_013952759.1:2804-12939 GCF_001266775.1 Austrofundulus limnaeus | reverse complement strand
CTTATGAATTATAAAAATTAGTAAGACCGCTAAAGTGCAAACAAAATATTTAGGTCCGCAATTAGCGGATTTGTGCTTTAACGGACTTGTGCCCACCAYTAGAATCTAGGCTATGATTTTTTTCAGGGTTTGTCCTCTTTGAGTTCCTTTTTGCCTCCTTTCAGAGAGGACTCACGTTCATTGGCTGCGTGGGAATGCTCGACCCTCCCAGGAAGGARGTGATCGGCTCGATAAAACTGTGCAACGAGGCGGGGATCCGGGTGATCATGATCACCGGAGACAACAAAGGCACGGCCGTGGCCATCTGCAGGCGCATCGGCATCTTCGGGGAGGACGAGGACGTGACCGGGAAGGCCTACACGGGCCGCGAGTTCGACGACCTCTCGCCYGAGGCTCAGAGGGAGGCGGTGAAACACGCACGCTGCTTCGCCCGGGTCGAGCCCGCTCACAAGTCCAAGATCGTGGGATACCTGCAGTCGTTCGACGAGATTACAGCCATGGTGAGGAGAAACCGAAGCCCTGCTGCAGCTTTCTGCAGACCAACACTTATCCTGTCTGCATCGGTTGGGTCACGTGACAAACTATCAAAGGATGCATGAGGAGCGGTCAGTGAGGCGGGGCGTGTTTCAGGTCTCTGAGAGGCAGTCAGAAGCTGTCATCTGCTCTGCTGCTTCCTGTCTGACACACGCCTCAGAGAGGTGGATGTGGGAGGGAGGCAGAGGGGCAACGAGATAACTATTTGCCTGTCAGATGTAGACCACCTCACAGTCAACCAAATCTGCTTTCAGGCCGTGCACYGASAAATAYTTGCCCCGGTTAGATTTAGTTTCAWCCTGTCTGTGGCCACAGGCAGAAACTCTGATATCAGAGTTAAAAAAAAAACAACAAACATTTTCATCAAGAGTTTAACAGTGAAAGCTGTCAGCRTTCACTCATTTTCCTGTTTACACTTTTTCATGATTTTAATTGTATTTATTTTAGCTTTTAGTTACAGTTTTATTAATTTCAGTTTTGTTCTGCTTGTTTTAACTTTTTTCTACAAAAAATAACAAAATGACTTAGCAGTCAACATTCACTAGATTTTTAATTTGAGGGTTTTAGTATATTTTTCTGTCACCTAATCCTTCACACAGCACTGGTTTAGCTGTAAGAGGTGGGACCAAGTCATTGGGCCTCATGCAAGAACATGTTCGTATTCTTATCCTAAATTTCTCTTACTTTTGTTCGTACGAAGGGTTCGTACGAACATGTCACGTCAGATTCAACTAACTCTTCTATATTTAGGAAAAGTGTGTAAATAAGGAGCGTAAACTGATGAATGTGTGTGCTCGCACACGAGGAGAGGTGATTAGCTTAATCTACCACCCCAAAAATGCCATATATGGTAACGTTTCCTGCCCAACATACCAGGAAGTGTCCATTCATAAATGACATCGCAAAGTAAAAAAGTTACGAGTTCGGAGATCGAAGTCCTGCTCTCAGAGATCCAGAAGAAAAAATCTGTCATTTTTAGCAGCGTCAGACCTGCTAAAGCCGAGGAATGAAATGACGACTGCTGTTAGTGTCGTGTCTCCTGTCACAGAAATAAAAATCTAAATCATATTTATCTCTCTCTGTGGTCCTGCTCCGATTTTTTTTTGGTCACATATTTTTAATTTAAGTGTAAACAACTGTGTTACATAGGTTTCATTTATTCACAGCAGTCATGCACCGCCACCCCCAACCCCCCACCCGACCACAAGTGTCAGATGCGTTTCTGAAAAAAAGCATTTTAAAATGTCTCAAAATTTCAGTTAACTTCATCTTAATATTGTAGTGCTATATAAAAAAATTCATAGCCAATTTATTATAATTTAACCAATTTATGTCGTTAGTCTGTTACATTTAAAATTATAATTGTAATTCAAACAGAATAGCCTCTTGTCAACATAATTATGGGGTGTGATTCAACTCGAAATATCTTCAAACTAATGAAATATAAAGTTATTAGTGAAGAAAACCCGTCTGGATAACAGCAGACTGACTGCTSGTAAAATATACGACAGGTCTGGACCACTCATGAATTTTGTTCGTATCTGAAAAAAATCTTAGAATATGAAAACATTGGTGAATGCCACAAATTCTCCTAAATCACTCGTACGCACAACTTAAGAACAAATCTGTGCGTACGAACRGTTCTTGCATGAGGYCCATTGTAAGAAAAGCTGTAAGAAATGATTTGAGATTTGATTCTTCTAAGAGTTTTATTCAGTCAAATTATTTTCTTTGTTCTGTGAAATTCTGTCTTTGCTTTAAATCCTCCTGTTTCTAATCACTATTAGTCTGAGAGCGTCTTCCTTTAGTCTTTGGTTTTATTTTGCAGTTCTTTCTAATGATCGCTGAATCTAATCCTGTGTTTTCGGATCYAGACAGGGGATGGTGTGAACGATGCCCCCGCCCTGAAGAAGGCAGAGATTGGGATTGCCATGGGTTCTGGGACAGCCGTGGCCAAGTCTGCCTCTGAGATGGTGCTGTCCGATGACAACTTCTCCACCATCGTGGCTGCTGTGGAGGAGGGACGGGCYATCTACAACAACATGAAGCAGTTCATCAGATACCTCATCTCCTCCAACGTGGGGGAAGTTGTCWGGTGAGGACCGATCCCGAGCAGCACACGGAATCAGAGCCCCGAGTCCAGCTGATGTCCCTCTATCAGCCTTTCTGTCTGTTTGTCCGCAGCATCTTCCTGACGGCCATCCTGGGTCTCCCTGAAGCTTTGATTCCAGTCCAGCTGCTGTGGGTTAATCTGGTGACAGACGGCCTTCCTGCGACGGCGCTGGGCTTCAACCCCCCAGACCTGGACATCATGGACAAACCTCCACGCAATCCTAAGGAGCCGCTCATCTCYGGCTGGCTCTTCTTCAGATAYCTCGCTATAGGAGGTACTGTTCAACTCCGAACACAGAAAACTGAGCTGCAAAGCTCTAGTTTGGCACTTTTTACAAGACGGGGTTCTCTGCAGACACAAAGCAGGCGTACCTGAAGCGTGTAGGTATTTCTCAATAAACACTGACTCAGGACTCAGAATTTTCCTATGTGCATCTAAAAAGATGAGAAGTGAAATGACAGAAATTAAAAACAAGTCTAAAAGTGTCAGACGGAAACACGCTGGATCACTGAGAACATTAACCAGCATCAATTCCATAAAGACTCTCCACATCACGGTACTGTTCCTGTTTTTGCTTTCTGTTAGTCACCCGTTTTCTTTTCTCGTAGGATACGTGGGTCTTGGAACGGTGAGCGCAGCCATGTGGTGGTACCTGTTCGACGAAGAGGGTCCACAGGTGTCCTTCTATCAGCTGGTGAGCTCAGTTTCATGAAAAAGTGCTGAGTCAGCATTCACACTATCCTGTTTTTACTTTCTTCCCTTTGTCTTTCACGCTCAAACAACTTCTGCGTATTGTCTGCTGTTTTCCATTTCATATTTAGAAACTTTAGCCTTAATTGGAAGTACAGTGTTATGACTTTTAGTATGTTGTTTAAAGTATGTTGAATTATTTAACTTTATTTACAAAACTTTTCCTATAAAAAGCATGTAATTTGTTCTGTATTTCACAGTACTTGCTCTACTGTATTTTACTTCCTATTCTACCTTTAGCTTTACTGTCATCCTAATGTTAACTACTAGCAACATTTTTGACAATTTAAGCTTTAGTTAATGTTTCACTACTTGTAGCATTTAGCTATGTCTTTGCTAGTTAGCACAGATTTAGCTACATTTAGCTTTTCTACATGCATACATAAATATGTACATGAATGCACATAATGCATAAATRCATACATACATAAATACATGCAAACAGACATATATAGAAAAATGACATGCATATGGACATACAGACAGATAAAGACATACTGTACATACATGTTTTGAATACCACCAGTCCAGATCAGAATCTGGGACCAACACATTCATCCCATGTCCCCTCTGTCTCTCTGTTTGCAGAGACACTTCATGCAGTGCACAGAGGACAACCCCGTGTTCCAGAACATAGACTGTGAGGTGTTTGAGTCCCGCTACCCAACAACCATGGCTCTGTCGGTGCTGGTCACTATCGAAATGTTTAATGCTCTCAACAGGTCAGTCACGTTGTCGCTCAACAAGACGGCTGTCTCTCTGAGCCACAAACAAAGTACCGTATTTTCCGGACTATGAGTCACTCTGGAGTTGCACCTGAAGAGTCACATAAACCGTACTTGTCACAAGTCTCGGGCGCCCTCTCATGGCTACAGACGGTAATGCTGASTCTTTGGTTCGTGTCAGTCAGTATGAACTAAACACATCAGTCAAAMCAATGGGTCATGAAATGATAAAACCATAGCTAAGTCTTTTCAGTGTACAAACCAGCCAAACTCTGAATAAAAAGTGCGACTTGTAGYCTGGAAAAGATGGGAAAGACTTAAAGTTGTGACTTTTAAATTCTGTTTGTAAAACGGGATGAGTGGAAGCTGCTTGTTGCCAGGAAGGCTTAAGAAGAATTTCTCGAAGGCTTTGTTAGGTGGAGCAGTTCTGACGAGTTCCATCGTGTCTCCAACAGTCTGTCTGAGAACCAGTCCCTGCTCAGGATGCCTCCCTGGGTTAATATTTGGCTGCTGGGAGCCATCATCCTGTCTCTGTCCCTCCACTTCCTGATCCTCTACGTTGAGCCTCTGCCGGTGAGAAACCTCTGAATGTTTGGCTGAATTGAAGCGGATTATTCAGATTAAAAAATTACAAATATAAGGCAATAATGTTTTAGCTTGTGTTTGTCAGTAAAATATGTCATAAATCACTGGATGGSTTTAAATGAATGTCAGTTTAGTTGATGAGCGTTTCATTTGTTTTGTCTCATCGTGCTTTGAGTGATGTTGAGAGGCCTTTCTGATCTCGTGTCGTGTCCCGTCCCTCAGCTCATCTTCCAGGTGACCCCTCTGCGCTGGTCCCAGTGGATTGTGGTCTTCAAGATCTCCATCCCGGTCATCCTCCTGGACGAGGCTCTGAAATACGTCTCCAGGAATCATTTAGAAGGTTTGTTAGCTTTTTGTTGAACAACTTGGAACACCTGATTTTTTTCTTTCTTTGTCTTCTTGTCTCTGTCTGACTGGTTCCTGCTTTTCTTCTCCTCCTGTGCTGCATCTTCTCATCCAGCCTAAACTCTTTTTTTTCTCAGCTGCTGTGAAAAGGTACTTTTACTTCCTCCTTCTTTTTCTCTGCTGCAGAATGACGCAGCTGCAAATAGATCCAACAGTTTCCCTAAAACCACTGTGTCTTTGTCTTTTTTCTTCTTCCCTCCAGCAGATGAGGAGGAGAAGAAGTATCGACGGAGGTGGCAGCTCAACTAAGAACTCTCCCTTCAGCACTCTCGCATAGTTAGACACACACACAAACAAGGCTACTCTCTACCCTTTATGAGCTTTTCTGTTCTCCCGGCCCCTCGGCACCCCCGTCCCCTCTGCATGTCCAACACAGCACCACTAGAAACGAGCAAGGCTTGCGAGAGAGAGAGCTCGTTTGTGTTCCTGCGAGCATGGCTTTGTACGGGTGTGAGTGGATGAGCATCAGGTGTGTGTGTGTGTGTGAGAGAGAGAGAGARAAGAGTCCAAAGTAGAATTTTATAGCTGCAAGAGAGAAAAAAAAAGAAACTTGAGTGATTGTGCCCTGAGCTTTTAAAGGATTTTTGTTTATTTGCTCCTTTTCACTGTACAATACGAACACAGAGGTGCGAAACTGGACTTTGGGGGCCGAGAAGAGGGCRGCGAACACTGGGGGATATCCGGTGGGTGGGCGAGGAGGGCGGGGCTATTGTTACGAGCAGAGACTGAAAGAAGAAGCTGAGCGGTGAGGCCTGCTGCGGAGGAAGGACTGATGGATGCACAGWTTGTGGGGGGAAGAGGGGGGCGGGGTCCTGGATCTGCTGCTCACAGCTGGAGGAGCATCATCAACTCCACTGCTCCGCTTCCAGTTTTCCTTTTCTGGATCTCCACTTAGTCATTCCTGTAAGAGAGCTCTCTGTCTCAGGAGGCAGCTGTGGGCTTGGGGGTGGTCCTGGTTCTGTTGGGTTCTTTTTATATGGGGGTGGGAGTTAAAGGTGTGAATAGCTTTACGCTGCTTGGCTGCTTCTCTCAGCTGGGAGGAGCTGAGGTTTAGCAAACACACAGAGCAAAATCAAATGAATCAATCAAAATCCTGGATCCAGTTCAGGATTAAAACCGAATCACTTAAACTGAGCGAGGTCTGTGGAAAAATTCTGAACAGTCAACAYCTTACCTGCTAGAGATAGCTCTTTGATTGACTTCAGTTTGGAGAAAACAAGTTTATTTCTGACAGGACCGATGAGTTCGAGTTGGTGTTTCACCAGACTTCAACTGTTTGACTAATTGGGGACAAAAGATGCATGAAAATATGCAAATTTTCAAGAATTGTTTTTGAGTTTGTGACTCAAGTGGCCAGCGAGACTTGCAGCCTCATTTACAGCTTGCACAACAGTCTTCTAGTCTACGCATTTAAAATTTTGTCATCGTTAGTATGTTTTTTTTTATTATTTTTTTTAGACTTGGACATGTTTCCTGTCAGGTCAGAGCTCCTCTTGCAGATAGCCCATCGTAAACTTCAGGAACTAGTCTGAGTCCAGTGAGAAATACCCTGAACAGTTAGTTCTAACACAGCAAACACCAGTGTCTTCAAACACCAACCTGAAAACAAAATGTTCACAAAACACTTTTTTTTAAACTTTTTTATGATTATCTACAGAATTATTTAGTTATTTGCAAGAGCAAATAGCAACTGCAGCTAGCAGTAGCATTTTCAAAGCACATTGCTGCAAAGAGTTTTTTTCATTTTAAACACCTTTCTTGTTGTACAGTGCTAACTGCTTCTGTCGTTTGGATCATATATGTGAACAAGGATGTAATGTGAAACTGATGCTGTAAAGGTTTATGAAAAAAAAAACGTTACAGAAACCACAACCTGATCTCTCACAACTGAGTTGTTTTAAGTCTTAGCTGCGCTCAGTTAGCTGTTAGCTTTTCRATCCGATCAAAATTCAACACATATTGTCCAAACTGAGGTTCTTCACAGAGCTATCTGCCGCAGGTTAGATATTATTTGTTCATGTTTACTTAGAGCTCCATTTCAAACTAGAATAAATTATTTAATGGCTTCATTAAATCGCTGAAAAAAAGTGGAATTTAAACAAAAAGCAACGCATCAGCAGGCTGGACCGTTTGAGTTTTAGCCTTTATAATCTTCCTATCATGGAAATAAATGGGAAGGAAAAAACACAGTAACAGTTTTTTCTCCTTTTACTTCATCAGCTGTGGAATAATAGTAACTGATTTATTTGACCCCCCCCCCACACACACACACACACACACTCACACACACCTACTTCCTGTGTGCTGCTTCCTCAGCTCCTCTCGCTCCAGCACTGCTTCAGCGGTTTATTTGTTTTAGATAGTATTTTTGACTGAATGAACCCACGGTACATGGGTTGTCTTTTAAGTCTTTTTGTGTTTTTGGAGGTTTCATTTTGGACATTGGTGCTCCGAGGACTGGGTCAGCAGTGTGGGYGGGAGGGAGTGGGGGGCACACGTTTTATTTAGCTGGATTTAAACCAGCGTTCTGTGTCGGTTGCTTTAAGAACAGAAAAATAGGGAAAATAAATTTACACTAAACTACTTATCATGACTTGAACCTTTTGGRCAAATTGAATGATCTGACTTTTAAAMCTGTTGTGTGTAAATRAACTGAATGYRCAGATTTTTCTTCTTTTCTCTCCCKTTGTTTTTTCAYGCGACCACTTCAGTGACGATGCGTGCAGTTTAAAAACGGAGGGAAAAATCCACCCTTTAACAGGTTCTTACTGCAAGTCAGCTGTTTGCTTTGTGTTCTTGTTTACTTTGAGGCTGTGGGGCGGGGCTTTCCAGATGTTTGCAGTTTCACATGCTCTCTGGGGTCAGTCCTGATGGAAATCAGATTCCTGATCTTTGCAGAAACAAACTGAGGGGGAACTGGAACAATCAGATATCAGGGTGGAATTCTCCTTTAATTTTAGATTCTAAGAGCCTGAATGTGTCCCTTCTGTCCAGAGCAGCAGACACCTCCCCCCCACTTTTGTCCCTCTCCCACATGCCCAGCGCTTTGTAACATGCTGACACTTGGGTCTGTTTCCGTTATTTACTGCTGAATCCTAAGTTGTGTACAATCAAGAAAACTAGGATCGCATGGAAAACTTGTTACAGTACTAATAACCTGATAAAAGTATGTAATATTTCATTTTTACATCAAACTTCCAACAACAAAGATTTATGAGAAAACCTATTTTACTATTTTGAGCACATGACTTCCTTGAATCTGTGTTTTTTTTTAATTGCTCCTGTTTAGTTTTCTACAGGGATTTTTTTGTTTGTTTGTTTCTGTCTTCTACCATAGAGAAAAAAGGAAACAACATTAAGATTAGACCAGAGTAGTGCTTACGTAAATTAGTGGCAATGACGCTGATCATTTCGGGGGCGGGGGGCTGGCTGGCTATCTAGTGGGACAAAGTTGATGGAACTTGCTAACGACCTGTGTCTGGTTTACACTGAGCAACAAGCAGCGATGACGTTTGGAAGTTTTGCCGACTCGGACTCGATGGGAATGCAGGCTCTAGAGACTCACATCGGTCCCGTCGGGTCCAGCGGGTGTAAATGTTGCACAGCCCCACACCCCGCCCACACCAAGCGCAGCGCTTTAATGTCCTCGTAATGGCAGAGGAGCCCATTGAGGTATATTTACCTCCATCCAAATGTTCCCTCTCTTCCTGGTCTCAGAGACCGGAGCGTCTCCAGAGCCTGACTTCCTCCTCTGAGCTCTTCAAAGGATTCTCTGTGTTGCCTTGTTAATATTAAATTGTGGACACGTAATTTTATAAACAACAGAGATGTGGAAATAAAGATTATTTATCTTGTTATTTAAACAAAGCCTCTGCGTTTTTTTTCTTCCTGGAACTTCTTTATCAGGACGATGTTTTTAATCTCTCTGTCTGTCTGCAGGGTTAACTAAATATTTCATCTACCTGTCGAAGGGTTTTTAGCAGAGGTGTAAAGTAATGAGCCAACTCGATTCAAGATGGCCACCACAGCAAATTGACCTCAGCCTTCAATCTAAATTTATTCATAAGATTTATTAATTTCATTAAAAACAGACTAAAGTATATATACAATAGAAGAAAACAAATCACAAATAAAATGAAAGGCAGCAGAAAGTAGAAATATATTGTATATATTTTTTTTAAAAGTGCTTTATTTGTCATCAATGCATGTTGTGATGAAATTTGTGTTCTGCAGTTGACCCATCACACGTGAGAAACACCCAAGTGGAGCAGCCCGTGGAGCAGTTGAGGGTTTGGTGTCTTGCTCAAGGACACCACGACATGAGCGTGGCGGGGAGTCAAACCTGTAACTTTCAGGTCCCAAGTCGGCTGCTCTACCACTGCACCACAGTCGCCCCATTTTTTCACATATCTGCCCTTTTTTTTTCCCAAGAATAAATTCAAACTAAAGTAATTTACAAGAAAAAAAAATCAGATTTTTCTTGAGCAACAATTAATACAGATCAACATTATATTTCTTATTTCTTTAACAAACCAATGTTTCTCATTCTCTTAAACATAAACATTGATCTGGCATTTTTAACCTCACTCTTCAGATTATTCCATAATCTTATTCCTTGGATTGAAGTGCACCGTTAATTCAAACTGGTCCTAAATTTAGGTTTCACAAACACCTCTATTCCTGACCAAACACACGTTTCCTTGCTTGTTGTATATAAACAGAACATTTGAAGCTCAAATCTTACCTGCTGTAATTCTGATCAATAAATCAAAAATTATTTCTGTGTTTTATGTTTCCGTGGTTGAGGTCACATGCTTGAGCTCAGGTTGCATCAGGAAGAGCATCCAGTGCCAAACTATTTGTCAAATGTCTTGTCTGAGTTTCAAAAAAGATTCCAAAAAGTTTTTTGGAAAATAAAAAGTAAAAAAATAAAATAAAAATCTTGCGCAAGTTTTCTACCTTGTAGTAATTTCTTTAAAGTGGCACCACTTTCCTCTCATTTCCAGTAATGGGAGGCTTGTTC
>NW_013952759.1:0-438 GCF_001266775.1 Austrofundulus limnaeus | reverse complement strand
ATTCCGCCCACCGGCACACAACGTCACGAGTTGAGGTAAGCAGCACACCATCCACACCATAAACAGTGTTGGTGCTGCTATTCATGAGGATGAATCAATAAGTATGAACGAGTTCAGATGTAAGGCCTATTTATACACACACGTCTGGTTTTTATATCCCCGTGGGGACCGAGCATCGACTTCCATTCATATTTTTTAGACGATATCCTAACCCTGACCATTGACCCTAAAACTAACCTCACAGGTACCTTACCTGACCCTCAAACTAACCTACACCCAACCCCCCACCTGTAATTAACATTCGTACCCCTGGGGACCAGGCTTTGGTCCCCATGAGGCTGCCTTTTTCAGGAAAATGGTTCCCACGATGTAGGAAACACGTGCCCACACACACACACACACACACACACACACACACACACACACACACACACACAC
>NW_013952758.1:601538-602052 GCF_001266775.1 Austrofundulus limnaeus | reverse complement strand
CTTTAACACTGACATCTTTTTTAACACTGACAGCTGTTTTAACACTGACAGCTGCTTTAACACTGACATCTGTTTTAACACTGACAGCTGTTTTAACACTGACAGCTGCTTTAACACTGACAGCTGTTTTAACACTGACAGCTGTTTTAACACTGTTATCTGCTTTAACACTGACAGCTGTTTTAACACTGTTATCTGTTTTAACACTGACAGCTGCTTTAACACTGACAGGAGCTTTAACACTGACAGCTGTTTTAACACTGACAGCTGTTTTAACACTGACATCTGCTTTAACACTGACAGCTGTTTTAACACTGACAGCTGTTTTAACACTGACAGCTGTTTTAACACTGACATCTGCTTTAACACTGACATCTGCTTTAACACTGACAGCTGTTTTAACACTGACAGCTGTTTTAACACTGACATCTGCTTTAACACTGACAGCAGCTTTAACACTGACAGCTGTTTTAACACTGACAGCTGTTTTAACACTGACAGCTGTTTTAACACT
>NW_013952758.1:598760-599364 GCF_001266775.1 Austrofundulus limnaeus | reverse complement strand
GCTTTAACACTGACAGCAGCTTTAACACTGACAGCAGCTTTAACACTGACAGCAGCTTTAACACTGACAGCTGTTTTAACACTGACAGCTGTTTTAACACTGACATCTGCTTTAACACTGACATCAGTTTTAACACTGACAGCTGCTTTAACACTGACATCTACTTTAACACTGACATCAGTTTTAACAGTGACAGCTGCTTTAACACTGACAGCAGCTTTAACACTGACAGCTGTTTTAACACTGACAGCAGCTTTAACACTGACAGCTGCTTTAACACTGACAGCTGTTTTAACACTGACAGCAGTTTTAACACTGACAGCTGCTTTAACACTGACATCTGCTTTAACAGTGACAGGAGCTTTAACACTGACAGCAGTTGTAACACTGACAGCAGCTTTAACACTGACAGCTGCTTTAACACTGACAGCTGCTTTAACACTGACATCTGGTTTAACAGTGACAGGAGCTTTAACACTGACAGCAGCTTTAACACTGACAGCTGTTTTAACACTGACAGCAGCTTTAACACTGACAGCTGTTTTAACACTGACATCTGCTTTAACACTGACAGCTGTTTTAACACTGACAGCTGTTTTAACAC
>NW_013952758.1:597265-597760 GCF_001266775.1 Austrofundulus limnaeus | reverse complement strand
CTTAACACTGACAGCTGTTTTAACACTGACAGCTGTTTTAACACTGACAGCTGCTTTAACACTGACAGCTGTTTTAACTCTGACAGCTGTTTTAACACTGACAGCTGCTTTAACACTGACAGCTGTTTTAACACTGACAGCTGTTTTAACACTGACAGCAGCTTTAACACTGACATCTGCTTTAACACTGACAGCTGTTTTAACACTGACAGCTGTTTTAACACTGACAGCTGCTTTAACACTGACAGCTGCCTTAACACTGACAGCTGTTTTAACACTGACAGCTGTTTTAACACTGACAGCTGCTTTAACACTGACAGCTGTTTTAACACTGACAGCTGTTTTAACACTGACATCTGCTTTAACACTGACAGCTGTTTTAACACTGACAGCTGTTTTAACACTGACAGCTGCTTTAACACTGACAGCTGTTTTAACACTGACAGCTGTTTTAACACTGACAGCTGCTTTAACACTGACAGCTGTTTTAACACT
>NW_013952758.1:591952-596842 GCF_001266775.1 Austrofundulus limnaeus | reverse complement strand
AGTAAACATTTAATTTGTAAGTTAAATATTTAGTTTATAAACTATGACATTTATAAATGTATGAATCATATGGTGAAAAATAAATCTGTTCTTTTTTTCTTATAAAAGGTTAAATAAAACAAAAATATTGGTGGTAATTTTTGACTGTGTAACTTTACAAATGGCACCCCATAGCCTGTGTCTAATTCAAGATGGCTGCCACAGTAAATCAACGTTATTCAGTGTAAAAACAGCTTCAACCTCTTAACACCCAACCCTGAAATTCCTTAAAAGGCTTTTGACATTTTTTAATTTTTGTAAGGGTGTGTTGTTAAAGGTAAGAACCAGAGGAAGCTGCCTGACTCCCTGGTTTAAAAAACAACATCTGGAAATGTTTAAATTCAGAAACTGAACTGTTTTAGCCCACTGGTGGAAGACGTGAGCTGAAACTTGGTGTGGTAGTAGCTGAGAGTTGCCAACAGCACATCTGATAGTTTCACATGAGAACACACGTTGGTTCTGACCAGAAAACCAGCTTCATCTCAAGCTCTGGCATGAAAACATATTAGCCCTTTAATGATGTCATCGCTCAGGAAAATGACATCATCAGTCCAGACTGATGTCATAAAAAGGTTTCCAGGTCAAAGACAGTAAAACAGCACTCTGTTGGATGAAGAATCCCTGTCTTGCAGCACATCTGATAGTTTCACGTGTAGCTCCTCTCAGTATAAACACACTGCTGGTGCTGCTGAAAGGAAAGGAGTTATATTTGTACGGTAAGACGTCCTGGTGTTCCCACCCTTCTCAAACACTGACTGCTTTATGAGCTGCAGGCTGCAGGGAACCACCCGACCAGAGAAGCTGGGCCACATAGTTCTGGCTGTTTGGCAGAGAACCTGGCTGTGACCGGTTCCCAAACGGCAGCATTTCTGCAGCCAGTGATAATAAGTCCTTTGTTATGTGAGCTCATTCTGTGGAGAGAATATTCAGGCCAGCACAGAGGCACTTTATCTGCACTCCCACCCAACCTCCTGTGAGCCGCCAGCCAGCCACATTCTCCTGCTGACTCCTCCTGGTGCTCTGCTGCTCCTAATGAGACGGCCCAGTGTCGTCAGGCAGGACTGTTAGCTGCCCGCCTCCAAACACCTGCTGTAATAATAATAACAACAATACTGATAACAACAACAACAACAACAAAAACAAAAACAATACTGATAACAACAACAACAACAACAACAATAACAATAATACTGATAATAACAACAACAACAACAACAACAATACTGATAACAACAACAACAACAACAATAACAATAATACTGATAATAACAACAACAACAACAACAACAATACTGATAACAACAACAACAACAACAATAACAATAATACTGATAATAACAACAACAACAACAACAATACTGATAATAACAACAACAACAACAATACTGATAACAACAACAACAACAACAACAGCAATAATACTGATAATAACAACAACAACAACAATACTGATAATGATAATAATAATAATAATAATAATAACTAGTTAAAAGGAGCCAAACACCATAAAAAAACAAGCTAAAAGTAGCAAAATGCTAGCTAAGGGGAAAAAAATACTAAAATGCTAGCCAAGAGCTAAACTTAGCAAACACAAGCTAAAGCCAAAAAGAGTCGTATTAAATGTGGAGCAGCTCCTTGTTCTGCTGCTCCACAGGCGTTAGGTCCTCCATGAGACACTGAAGGGACGTGTCAACCATCACAACCTCTGAAAGCTTTAAAGTATAAATACTTAGAAAATGTAGAAATATGTAGAAATTTTGCTTGTCTATAATTTACTTGAGTAATTTTTTTTCAGTCAACTTTTACTTCTAATTAGTATAACATTATATTTATTGTGGCCTTAAGAAAAATACTTTTTGGGAGGTTTACCTCCCAATACATATAATTTTGGACCTTGTAACTGCTCACTTTTACTCAGTATTTTTACTTTGAATACTTTTTTACTTTAGTACATTTTACATCACAAATTTACTTTTGATACTTAAGTACAATAAATGCTTTAAAACTTTTACTCAAATAATAATCTTAGAGGAGACTTTAACTTTACCAGTAATACTTGTACTTATACTGAAGTATCACTTTGAGGTACTTTATACCAGGGGTTTCAAACCTTTTGTGTCTGGGGACCCCTTACAAGAGTGAAAAAAATTCCAGGGACCCCCTCAAAACCCCCTGCTGTTTTAAAACATAATTAATTGTCATTTCAACCCCTAAATGCCATGGGAATATATATTTTTATTAAGTTCATTATGTTTGTTTTATTAGTTCATTGTTCTCCATGTATTTTTAAAAATAAAAACCAAATTAAAATTTTAGGAAAAATTTTTGAGGACCCCCAAGATACCTCTCATAGACCTCTGGGGGTCCAGGAACCCCAGTTTGAGAAGCTCTGCTGTATACAAACTGAATAGGGGTGTCAAACTCATTTTCACCAAGGGCCAGATGAAGATTTTAGTGGTCCTCAAAGGGCCAGTTGTGATTAACTTTGACTAAACACAACATGTAACCTTCCTGAGCTCCTCTAACAAACACTAACTGAGCTCTACCTGGTATTTCCTGCATATAAACAGTGTTTTAACAGATCCTCTTATAAACACTAAAACGTACTTTGTGTACGACTGACTAATTGTGAAATAAATAATGTAAATACTATTTAAAGTAAAAGTAAGAGAGTTGTACTCACTGTTGAGTTGCGGTGAGTAATTCTGAACTCTCTTACTTTCCAACTGGGAATTCCCACTGGAGGGGCCTTCCAGTTTAAATTTACCACTTGTAAATCTGGGCTGCAGCAAAAGTAGCCAGCAAAAATGCAGTAAAATGGAGATTTTACACATCAAATCCTACCTGAAACACTGTTCACCTCCACCTATTCTCGAAGTCGACGTGATGTCATTCAGTCACGTGATTTCAACCTCCATTTTTTATGGGGGAAAACAGCAGCTGAAGGGAGCAGGAAACACAGTAAACTCGTGGAAAACGCACTGCTGTCCATCATCAGTCTCATCTTTCTCTTAAACCGAAAAAAATAAACCCCCCAGACCTCCTTTTTTATTGAGGCTCAAAGTTATCTGACAAGCTGTAAAAAATCTACAGGAAGAAGAAAACAAAAAGAGGCGAAATTTGAATGGAGACTGGTGGCAATGAAGAGCCGGTGAGAGCAGGACTTTATTAATTAGATCTGTGACTTTTAACATGTTTGTATTTTATAGTTAGTGTGTAGTTTTGAGTGTTTACTCTTCATTTTAGCCAGTTTTACGTGTTTTAAATCAAAACAATGAGACAATTCTTTTTAAACAAGGAGAAGCACGGAGGTCTGCAGAGGCAGAGCGACAACACGTCTTATTTCTCTCCCCTCACTCTTACAGACTCATGGAGAGCAGAAGCTCCTGCAGGTCAGGGGAAGTCTCAGCTGCAACATCTGTCTCTCACACATGCTGCCTTTCATCCTTCCTCTCCTCCTTCATTACTTCCTCCCCTCATTGTCTTTATTCTTTTATGTGCCGTGTGCCTTCAGGCCACTGTTTCATCTCGGACAGCATAATGACTCTCAGACACCTCTTCTCATGCTCTCGTCTGTCTCTACGGGTCAAACACTTGTAGACTCTACTGTCTGCACACAAAGGCTGCTATTTACCACATCTGGCCAGCTGCAAAGCCTGCGCTGCAGAAACAAGAATATCTACATCGCTGACTTTCCCCCCAAGAGATGCCCCACGATAACAAAGCAGTTTGACTGCAGCACCAGTCTCACCTGGACTGACCGGATATCAGAGATGACCCAGCAGGGGTACAAAGATCAGAACAGGTTCAGCACCAAGCGTCAGTTGTTGTGAGCAGGAGTCAAACACAGAGAGCAGTGTTCACCCAGGGAGCTGAGCATGTTTTCCACTGACTGCACTCTGAGGACGTTCAGTCAGTGTTTCCAGAGGCTGCTGAATGTGCTCACAGTGTAACACCGGCTGAATGACACAACAAAGAGACTCTCAGAGCCTCTCCTTGGATCACTTTCCATGAGTCAAAGGGATATCCCACGCTGTCCCCTCCCTTCAACCAGCCCCCCACTCTCACCAAACAGTGATCGGACCTCAGACTGAGGAGCGTTCAGCAGAGGACTGATGGCTCTGCAGAGAGGACAGCCAGGTGGAGGTGAGGACTTAAAGCTGCGTCTTCAGGTTAGCAGGAGGGAAACATGTTGCTGTGTTTGTTTTGGACAGAAGGATGTTGTTCAGACATGTTGCCTCAGGTCTGAAGGAGGAAATCACTAACAGGTCATCTGTGTGTGATTAAAGTGCAGTTTTCTATAAGTTCCACTCCTTTCTGTGGTTGTTACTTTTTACAGCTGCAGGAGAGTGTGTCATTACGTAAAGAAAGATATTTTATCTTGTATATACGCATGTTCACAACCGCTCACCAACAGGTGTTCTGATCCGGGGGGTTCTGACAGGTCACTGAGTGTGTGTGACCCGTCACATCGAAACGTCTAAAATTTGTATCAGGAGAAAAAGGCAAATATAGTGTTTTGACTAAAATGTTAACAAAAAGTTCATTTAGTCAAAATATAATGACTAAAAGCCTTATTAATGTATCATTTGAATGAACTGTCTGAAATATAATCATAAAACTAAATGTTGAAGCATTTTTTTGAGCAGTAGCAACAAAAAAACTGATTTTGAGGAAAAACGCCTTAAATTTTCAAGATTTTCCCTGTGAGTTAGTAAAGTTTGGTTTCCTTTTATCTGGGAAATCTCAATATTCAAATATAATTAGAGGTTTCCTCTTTATAAGGACATCAAAAATTCCTCATTAAAATGAGATAAAATTAGGATTCAGACCAAATATTTATGTATTATT
>NW_013952758.1:589373-590952 GCF_001266775.1 Austrofundulus limnaeus | reverse complement strand
AAAATGAACCAATTAAATTAAAAAGGAGAACTTTACTTGGTGTTTTTACCTTCATATTTATTTTTCCAGCTAAGTTCCATAAATTGTACATTTTAGCACATAATTTAAATTTTACAGTTTTAAAAAACATTTAACTTGTACAGCCATTTGGGTCTCTTAATGTTTTTATTATTTTTCCCACAAGTCTTTTTATTTCCATGAGTTGTTTTTACATTTCTGTCTCCTGTTTTTAATTTACCTTCTGCATTTCTGCCTCATTATGTAAATAAGGTGGGCGGGTCTTCTTGGGTCAGCTCCTCTCCTATTGGTCAACAGACAGGAAGGTGCAGGATAAGTGACACACATATGAACAAAATGTGTGATAGCATTCACCCTCAGCTGTTAAAATAATTGTTGATCAATAACATTTATAGACCTCAGTGCTTATAAATTTAGCATATAAATTTAATTTATAAATTTAGCAAGTTCTAATCCACCAATAATGTTTAAAATTAGCAAAAGCCATAATCAGGAAATTAGTTTCCATTCCAAGTGTTTTCCATTCAACTTTATTAATATAAAATGTTTTTATAGAATCATTGTTTTAATCCAATTAAAAATCCATTTGAATCCCACATTGTAAAGGCAAATAAATAAATAGAGGGAGACGTTTTATGTACTTTCTTACTGCAGGGTGACAGATTTCTTAAATTATTATACAAATTATATAAATAAATATATAATGAGATTTATTCTGTATTTATTTGTTTATCCTCTAGTGATTACATCTTACTTTCTAAAGCTGTGAGCCTTGTTATAAGAGTTATTCAGGGGGATTCCTGTAAATTTATTCAGATATTTTCTTGTGTATTCACATGTTTCCTGTGTATGTGTACGTTTTCATGTGACACTGTCAAATTGAGTTACTCAAGAAAAAAAATTGAAAGAAAATATTTTTGTTTTTGAGATTAATGTTGAAAACATCAAAATTAAAGTCTAATGTTAAAAATAAAGTCAAAATGATGAGTAATAAGTCAAAGTAATATTTGACAAATTGATAAAATAAAGTAGTTATTTTGATAATAAGAAGGAACTCAATAACCATACAGACCTACAATCATCACATGTTTTATGGTGAACTCAGACTACAGGATGGGTTTTATTAACAAGGAAATTCTTTTGGCACAAACACCAAAACATGCTTAAAGCTGGACACAACCTGGAAATAATATTATGTGTGCATGTTTGAGACTTTTATTGTGAAGACTTAAAGGAAGTTCCACTGTTCCTTTTTTAACTCTTTTTATTTATTTTCTGTATTTTCATTCAACAACAAACAACCACACCCACCTAACCGTGACAAACTAATTCAGTTCTAATGACAACAGGTTAAACTACGTCAGAGTGGTGTTCAGTTCATGATGATCTACCTGTTTTTAGGGTGTATTCACACCAGCCCTGTGCTTCCAGTTCTGGTTTCCCTCACTGCTCCGTCTGGGACTTCTCCCACAGACAAGGATTTCTTTGTTTTTGCTCTAGGATGAGGTGGTTTTTCAGCCGTATCTAAATTGGTGTTTTTCACAAAACTGCAATGGAAACA
>NW_013952758.1:584558-589093 GCF_001266775.1 Austrofundulus limnaeus | reverse complement strand
ATGACTTATCATGAGAACAAACGTATTCACGTGACTTTAATAACATTTCTTACTTAATGGAAACACTGCAGTTGTGAAACTGTGTTTTTTTTACATTAACAGAATATCGACAAAGTTTTGCGCACATTTGTAATGGAAACACAGCTGCTGACTTCCATCTCCTTCTTTGGCCATGCTCTTATACCAGCTGGGCATCTGATGATTAGCACTGCATATGTGTTGACTATCTTGTGGCTTCATGATTATTGTCTGTGGGACTCTAAGGTATTAGGAGGTGACTGGTGATCGTTCCACTTTGGAACTGGTCCGTAGCCATTCTTTGCAGTGTTCTGACTGAGAGGGTTCAGGCCTACCCACAACAATGGTGAGGACAGTGAGTCACTTTGGTATGTGCCACATTTGATGCTGACTTGTGCTAATAGCATTGTTAGCACTGAATTGACTTCCAGGGTTGTCTTCCACATTCTCATTGAGTTCTCAGTGAAGGCCCATAGTGTCCTGTTGATGTTGCTTTGTTTCAAGCACTCCAGTATTCATGTTTGTGGCTTTCCTGTGGTCAATCCAGGCAGTGCTCAAGTTTGAGTGTCTGGTGTTACAGTCTTGAGCCACAGTTCTGTTGACCTGGTGCTCAGCTCTCCTGGTGTTGATGCCAGTTCCTTTCTATGGCTCATTCAGGCATTGACCCATGTGTTTATTCCTCTTGGCTGCTATGATGCCTGACAGGAGTGTCCATGTTGTACGGAGGCAGCTGATTGGCCAGCAGTTGGATGGAAATGTCCTTTTCTGCAGGTCTTTCATTACTGGGTCAACCACTCTGGGTGAGTTCCTTCTTTTACCAGATGGTTCATTTATGCTGCCAGGCATTCATGTTGAACAGTCAAGTCTCTTAGACAACAGGTGTGGATCATATCAGGCTCAGGTGCAGTTCAGACTTTTATAACTGTGACTCTGTTTTGGATGTCTGCCACAGTGATGAAAACAGTTTTTTATTCTGGGAGATCTACAGTAGCTTCTCCAGTACTGCTCAGTCTCTTGCTGGATCTACTTTTGTGTCATTCCCTGTTTGTTCTCATGGCTTCTGCTTCTTGAGTGTACCTCCTCAGCTGAGTAACCAGAACTTTTAAGGGTTGTTTGGTAGTCTTTAGAATCTCTGGTATGGTCAAGTTGCTGGGTTTTTGTGGTGGTCTTTCTTCATTGTACCTTTCTGTTGCAGATTTCTCTCCATGCTGTCTTGATCTTAGCTTCCATTAAAGATGAATGGGGGACAAAGGTCCATATTAGTAGTATGCTTAGAAAAAATATCAATGTACTGTATATCACATTTTATTTGTTGGATTTATATACAGTAAGAATTGTTTAGTGGATCTTGTGGTTCAGTGTGAAGCAGGCAGCAGTGCCCCCACCCCTCTTCTTAAGGATTAGTGCTGTTGAAAGAGTTTTTTTGTTGCCAAAAGGTCAGACTTAACTCTGAGAAAAACTAAGCCAAAAGTCAGTAGAGCCATTGAGTAATGGAACACCACATTCCTTTTCATTCACTCAGTGCTCTTCTATGGCAAAGAAAGCTACATTAGCCGTGTTTCCATCAACGTTTTTTATGCTTATTTTAAAGTATCACATTAAAAAAGCTGGATGGAAACGGCAAAATCCACAAAAACTTCCTCAGGTTTTTACGCTCACTTGAGATGATTATTGGATTTTAAAGAAAGAGTTAATGTGCAAAAGGAGAGATTGAAACACATTTGCTGAATAAGTTCATTCATAAGGGCGAGGTAATGTTTTCGGTCCCGTATGTCTGTCTGTCTGTCTGTCGTTCTGTCTGTGGACAACATTACTCAAAAACTTGTGAACAGATTGTCATGACATTTTTACCACGTGTGTACTGGGCCAAGGAACACACCTTTAAATTTTGGTGATGTTCTGGATCACGATGCTGATACAGGAATTTCTTTCTTTTAACACTCTGACATCGGCAAAGCTGTGATGCTTTCACAGGGCGTGTGTTTCAAAGTGTCCAGCAGATGGCAGTGTAGTATTGGTGTGTCCCTTTGTAACTCTGTTACAGGATGGGGGAAATAGCCTATATGACACGGTCATTAATGACGTATTTCTGGTAAAATTCTTGCCACGCTCCTCCCTTCCACTTCCTGRTTACTGCCTWTGTTTTTAGCGTTAGCTGCTAGTACTAGTCTGTGAAAAAGTCACAAAAGTTAAAGCATCTGTGATCTACTGGTATAAAACATGAGTTCTGTTGTGTCGTTGTGTCCACTAACCAGCAGGTACAATAGATTAGTTAGTTTTTATCCTTTTTCCTCTTGATGAGGAGGTGACAGCAGAGGATCATAGCATTACAGGCAAAACTTATCTTTAAAAGCTCACGCTTGTGTTTGTAATCAGCATTTCTAACCTGAGGATATTCAAGAGTCAGCATCAGAAATGAGAAGACGGAGGTTACAAAAGAGAAATGTACATTTATCCCCTTTTACTGCCAAGACCAGAGAGGAAAGACCTCCTCACAGCTAGCAGGAAGCTAACACAGCAGCCGGTACAAAGATAGGTGTGTGTGTGCGTTTGTGTTATATGAAATGGTTTTATGCGACCTTTTCATGAGTTTTATGCAAAAGTAAAACCTTGTTAGAGTGTATATTACAGGGTAAACAAAACACGAACAACGAGAGCAGCAGAACCTCCACCTGATAATCATGTTTTCAGTTCACTAACGTCGGGGAAAACGATCCAAACCACACAAGTAGCCCATCAATTTAAAGCCCAGACTCTGCTCTTTCCAACAATATAAGTGTCACAGCTCTACGTGAAAAATTCACAGAACAAGCAGCCAAGGAATAGTGAAAAAGGCTAAATTCTGGAACCATGAACACAAACGTCTTTCCTTTGTTTTTATGTCTTTAATCCACTTTGGAGTGATTTTTTCCACTTGTGTGGACCTGTACGTCTCCTGTGTTAATGTTGGTACATGTAATATGATAATTCTGTACTGTGGAGGTCATTAAGAGTCGTTGTTGGGTGAAAAAATCTTTTGCTAACACTGTGTTGACCGTGAACCAGAAGTGTTGGGAGTGGCATCCAGTGCTGGACCGGATGTCCGTGTCATATAGGCTGTTGGTCTTGGTGGAGGTTTGCACTCCGAGTGCTTCTAGTTTTACTTGTTTTGAGTTGACCTGAACTCCTTGGTCTCAATATGTTCAGTAGATTTTGTCTTTTTTATTTGGTTTTCTGAACAACATCCTGTCACTCTTTATTATCTCTGCTGCACTCGACACCCACCAAACCCCTCCCTGATGTTGTACTGTTAGCAAAATATCTCTTAAACCAGCAGGAAAAAAACTTACAATATTTATGAGGTGTTAAAATTCAGCTGATTAACTTTTATTGCCAGGTTCAAGTCTCCAACGTTATTTATTTGATGCCAGTTTGATAAAAGAACATCATTTAAAACTGTTCTGCATTATTTCAAACATTATGTTGGTTCTGTTTGCTGTAAAGTGACATTAAAACAAGAATCATATTTATTAAGTTGTTATCTAATGGAAGCAGCTGTTTTATCAGTTTTATAAATCCAGTCTTTAGTGGTTTATTTGCTCAACTCATGACAGAACAACTGAAAACTTTTGTTAAATAAATTGTTAAAAATAAAATGATAATTTTCTGTATCATAACTACAGGTGCTTTCATAAAAGAAACACATAGTATAACAGGTTAGAGTGGGAAGTGTGGGAAGGTGTAGTTCAGTCATGTCTGGCTGTGGCTGAAACTCAGAGTTTTAGTCATTTTTTTAAATCCCAGTGGTTTGGATGATGACCAGCTGGAAGCTGTAAGGTGTCATTTTTACTGTCAGTAAAGACAATAATCTGATGATGATGATGGTTCAGAGCCTCATGGCTGCTAACAACAGTTCACACCATGACAAACAAACTACACAATCACATGGACTGATTTAAAAAGCAAACCAAAAAGATATCTGCTATAATTAAAGGTAATCAGTGGTGTTATTAGTTAATCAGGTGACTAAAGCAACCTATGACCTGTGGTGGGTAAAGGTTTACTATTATCCAAAATGGGCACAACTCCTTGTTTTACTGCACCTGTAGTGTCCCATCCAGGTACTAACCAGGTCCGACCATGCTTATCTGCTGACATCAGACCAGGTGTTCAGAGCTGTGGAAATGAACCATCAATCAAAACTGTCTCAAAGTTTGATTACACCTGAAATACTTTTATAAAAAGAGTTGATTTAAATAAACTTATAAAAACAGAAATCAAGCGATCAGTCAGTGCAGGGCTGTTCAACTGGCAGCCTGTGGGCCACATCCGGCCCGTGGGTGACCTCCGTCCGGCCCGCCTAATGCTAAAATGCTGCTCCAGTTCATTTTACCTCTTACTTTGCCCTGTCTCCTTCGAAATGTGTTTCTGACTAAAACTAACATTTATTTTCCTAAAGACTGTTTCTTACTTTAAACATGGATTCTGTTTCCTATGAACCTAAATATTTAGGTAAATAAATGTCATAGTTTATAAAC
>NW_013952758.1:582455-584118 GCF_001266775.1 Austrofundulus limnaeus | reverse complement strand
GTATGAATCATATGGTGAAAAACTGACTTTGAAAAATAAATCAGTTCTTTTTTTCTTATAAAAGTCTAAATAAAACAAAGATATTGGTGGTTATTTTTGACTGTGTAACTTTACAAACAGCAGCCCATAGCTCTTAGCTTTCATTAGATTTTTTGTTTTTTGGGCTCCCAGTGTTGGGACTGGGTATGTTTGCTCTGACCTCCTCTGTGCAAACACTGCTGTGTGTTTGTAGAGTTGTGCGGGTGAATTCTTATCACATTGTGTCTGTTCAATGCCAGCTGACAGGCTGGTGTTGAGCTGGCTGCTGAACATGTCTGTGTTAACTGGAGTGGAGACGCTGTTATGTCACTGTGCAAAGATTAACATGGTTTTAATTCATCTGTGCTAAATGTGTTTCAGTGCTTTCATACGACAAAACACAGATGGAGTTTGTGTTTGAGATAAGAACGCAGGAGAACTGCAGCCTGACTCCATCTTTGTTAGTCCAGGATAAACCCAGCTTGTTTACATGGACAGAAATAATCACTTTAATCTGACTTTGGGAATAAAAATGAGTCATAAACACCCCATTCAATCTGATCAACAGTGTTGTATAAAGTACCACAAAGTGATACGTGAGTAAAGGTACAATTATCTTATCAAAAAAATATTTTGGTAAAAGTTATAGTCTCCTTTAGGAATATAACTTGAGTAAAAGTCTTAAAGTATGTGATATTTGTTGTAGTTAAGTATTAAAAGTGAAAGTAACGATTTAAAATGAGCAGTTAGATTTTCTGTAAGGACATTTATTAGGAGGTGACCTCCCCAAAAACTGCAGAAATGACTGTTGTATTAAAAGAATGAATGGATGTTAAATTTAGGATGCACTAGTCCAGCTGTTTCAGTTTATATACATATATCAAGGCTGCACAAAGCTTTTCCCCAAAATGTATATCTATCTGAGGGCTGCGGCCAAATGTAAGAATATAATTCATGAAATACAAATACTTCTTAAGTACAGTCCTTTTATTTGAAGGATTCTGTCCTGCTGGAGTGTGACATGATTTGTTTGTGTACAAACTAATACACTATCAGAGTTTTATATATTTATACTTCTCATTCAACCACAGTTAAATTCACTCTCTAGGAGGCTCAGTTTATATGGATAGTTTTTATTTTTTACAACAACAAGCTGCAATGAAAACAAGCAGAAATAAAAGTAACGACTTTATATTTCTTGTCTTTTTTTTTTATAAATGTAAGGAGTAAAAAGTAGGCTGAAAAATAATTACTCAAGTAAAGTACAGATACACAAAAATTCTACTTAAGTACAGTAACAAAGTATTTGTACTTAGTTACTTTACAGCTCTGTCGATCAAAACATTTTGCGCATGTAAAGATACAACGAAACCACTGTGTTTAGGATTGTGTGTGTGTCTGTGTGTGTGTGTCTGTGTGTGTGAGCTGTGTGTGTGTCTGTGTGTGTGAGCTGTGTGTGTTGAGTGGCCATGCAGCTGCAGCAGCATGTTTACAGCTTCATAAGGCTGAACTCTTCAGCACAGACACACACAGACACACACAGACATACACACAGACACACACAGACATACACACAGACACACACAGACATACACACAGACACACACAGACATACACACAGACACACACACAGACACACACACAC
>NW_013952758.1:579078-580786 GCF_001266775.1 Austrofundulus limnaeus | reverse complement strand
ACCCCCAGACCCCCACCAGTGGGTCCCCCCAACATTACAAATACTAACTCTTGTTTTTTGTCTCTGAATGTTATAAAATCAGTGATATTATCTGTGAATTTACAAACTGAACATCTGTTGGTAAATCCTTAGCTTTATATTGCCATAGTTTTCACTTTATTTTTACAAACACATCATAAATTTTCTGTTATAAATATTAGTTTTTGTGTGCCACCCCTGGTTTTTCAGTGACACCCCCCCCCCCATGGCCCCCCTGAAAACATTTCTGCAGGCACCACTGGCACAGAGAAGGTTCTTTTAGACACATGATAATAATTATTGTAGTTTGTAAGTGTGTAAATGTCCACAGGTAGTTTTCTGTGTTTATGAAGTCACAGTTGTTGAAGCAGATCTGCTCAAACAAAGCTTGTGAAGAAGACTGTGGCAGTTTTATAAAAGTCAGTGAACTCCTTCATTCATGGTGACTGAAGCACAAGATCACATTCATCCTACACACTGTACAATTCTGAATATGAAATACATGTCAACTTTTACTGATTGTCCATATTTTCCTGACCACAATGAAAATCTCACAAATATTTAAAAAATTCAGCCTCAACTTTATTTTCAGTCTAGGCAGCAGTCTGCAGGTAGTTGTGATGTCGTTCTCTACCTGGACCTTTTAATTTCAATACAAAGCTGTCAGAATGGTTGTGTAGACCCTCCTTTTTATCCTCCTATGATCTCTCCAGAGTCAATAACATCAAAAGTTATTTAGCTGAGTTTTGTTTTCAACTAAAGGACTGTGAAATGTGGTAAAAAAATAAAGCTGATGTGAGGTGGTTGAGTGGTTTAGGAGAAAAAAGAGATTTCTCTGATGAAGACATGGATGAAGTGTCTGTGGAGCTTTGAAACTTACATTAATATTTGGAGTCAATGGAAAATTAGGTTATCACGTTTAATCATATATCAACACAATGACTATAAGTCAGTTCATTTAACAGATATTTAGCCTGAATTTGCTGTGCTAGTAGCTAAAGGTCATTTTGACACATAATCCTAGTGTGAGAGGCTTTGTGCTCAGTGCTTTGGTCTTACAATCCTGAGACTGAGTTTAAGGAAAGAGATAACTGTAAAATGTTTGCCAACATTTAGTCAAAAGCCTGGCATTAAGTCAGTGGATGATAAACATCCTATGAAGGAATGCTAGGACTTTAATTTTTATTAATGAATCTCTGATTCTTACCCACTGAGAGTGATGGAGATAAAAACCATCCATGATGGGTGGATGGATGGGTGGATGGATGGATGGATGGATGGATGGGTGGATGGATGGATGGATGGATGGATGGGTGGATGGATGGATGGATGGATGGGTGGATGGATGGATGGATGGGTGGATGGGTGGATGGATGGATGGATGGATGGATGGATGGATGGATGGATGGATGGATGGGTGGATGGATGGATGGATGGGTGTGTGGATGGATGGATGGATGGGTGGATGGACGGGTGGATGGATGGATGGGTGGATGGATGGATGGATGGATGGATGGGTGGATGGATGGATGGATGGATGGGTGGATGGATGGATGGATGGATGGATGGGTGGATGGATGGATGGATGGATGGATGGATGGATGGATGGATGGATGGATGGGTGGATGGATGGATGGATGGATGGATGGATGGATGGATGGGTGGATGGATGGATGGATGGATGGATGGG
>NW_013952758.1:576092-577229 GCF_001266775.1 Austrofundulus limnaeus | reverse complement strand
CACCCCCCCACCTCGCACAGTGACTGCTGGATATGGTACCAGTGACCCTGAAAGGAAGAAACGGGTATAGATAATGGATGGAAGGATGGATGGATAGATGGATGGATGGATGAATGGATGGATGAGTTTTACTATAACAAGGACACTCGTGAACTCATAATGGTTTAAACTGTCAGATTAAGGTTAACCAGATATTGCACTATGAAAGTATAATCTGGATTTAAAACTAGACTTAAAAAAAAAAAAGGTTGTGTTGTTTGTAAGTGGCCTTTTGGCAACTGAATAGAATTTATAGTAGAGGAAATCAGGAAGTCCAAATTCAAAGCATACAAACTGTTTGATTAAACTAAACCAGTTCATACTAACATAATGTACTGAGGTGGCACGATGGATCAGCTGATTGAACTGATGCCTCTCAGCAAGAAGGTCGCTGGTTCAAATCCCGACCCGGGGACCTTTCTGGGTAGAGTTTACATGTTCTCTCTGTGCATGTGTGGGTTCTCTCCGGGTACTCTGGCTTCCTCCCACAGACCAAAAACATGACTGTTAGGTTAATTGATAACTCTAAATTGTCCCTAGGTGTGAGTGAGACAGTGAATGGTTGTTTGTCTCGTTTGTCTCTATGTGTGGCCCTGTGCTGGACTGGAGACCTGTCCAGGGTGTACCCCGCCCCTCGCACTGTGACTGCTGGATATGGACACCAGTGACCCTTAGAGGAAGAAGTTGGTATAGATAATAGATGTAGTATATAGTTGGTATAGATAATAGATGTAGTATATAGTTGGTATAGATAATAGATGTAGTATATAGTTGGTATAGATAATAGATGGACGGATTTTGTACTGAAGTTTATAAACCAAAAGAGTCCTCTGAACAAATAAAAGACACAGACTAGTTATAATTATCAAAATCATATAACATTTAATGGCAAAATCTGGTGGATTTATTTTTGACTATTTTATAATTTGCTTTGAAGTCTTGTTTAATCAATCAATCAATCAATCAATCAATCAATCAATCAATCAATCAATCAATCAACATCTATTCCAGAAACATAGATTGATCCATAGTAAAGTAAAAAGAACACACACACACACACAAACATATATATGTACGTATATATACAGTGGGTAAAAT
>NW_013952758.1:572501-573836 GCF_001266775.1 Austrofundulus limnaeus | reverse complement strand
GTCCTGGATGACTGAAAATCTACACTAGCAACTGCAAGAAAGCTTTGTTTTGTTAAATTGAAAAAAAAAACATATGATTTACTGCATAGTAACTGAGGTTTGTAAATAGCAAAGAAAAAATGGTTCATGAATAATTTTAATATGTAAAGAATATCACCAACACTGCTACCTAAATATCTCATTTATTTCAAAACTCTGCTTATGACCTTTTGTATATTACATCACTTCCTGTCTACCTTAATTGTGCACTTTGTTAACTTTAACTCTTTCTAACTTAGTGTATGTCACTTAACAGCACTTCTAGTTACAAGACTACACTTCATTTATGTCATATAACTTTATGCTAGTGCATTCAGTTGAACATAACAAATATTATCTTTATTTCTGTGTTTTGTTTTGTTTTTTATTTGGATGCATTGCCTCACAGAAATAAAAATATATTGTAAAACTATCTATGTCCACTAGATGGCGCCAAAAACAAATTCTTCAGCTATGGCTCCGCTGAGCTGCTGGTACCTCAGAGGGGTTCAAGTCAGTTTAGTGTTCCACAATTAACTTTTCACCATTTTTAAACGACTTCCCCACAAAGTTCACCCACTTAATGAATGAATGAATGACTGAATGAATCAAAACAAAACTCTGGTGATTGAAAGCTTTATAATCGAAAACAAGACAGAGAACCATTGATCCCTTTATTCATGAAGAACAACACTGATTTAAAGTTTATTTAATTTATCTTGGTTTACTCACTCTAAATGTTAAAGATTCCAAATATAATAAATGTATCCTTGTGTCCAGGTCTAAACCTGGAATTATCTTTGTCACATAGTGTACAAGGGTTTTCGTTCATTGTCCCTTTAATTTTATTTTACCTGCTTTTCAGCGAAGGACTGTGGTGAGCTAGGGCCTGTTTCTAGTGGCCATCTGTCAAGAGGCAGGATAGTCCCTGGACAGATCACCAGGCCACATAGGGACAACTGAGACAAGCCTTCATGCTCAACACTCATACTTAATGGCAATTAGAGTTAACAGTTAACCTAGCACACACTGTAAAAAATGAAATGTTGGATTTACTTAACCATGTTATGCTACCTGGTTCCACTTAACTGAGTTGAGTAAATTCAAAGCAATATACCAGTTTTTTAGCCAAAGAACATGAGTATGTTACTTTGAATTTACTCAACTCAGTTAAGTGGAACCAGGTAACATAACATGGTTAAGTAAATCCAACATTTCATTTTTAGAGTGCATGTTCAACAAATCCAGAGGTGCCAAGGAACTAAGTACTTTGTTACTTTACTTAAGTAGAAATTTTGGTTATTTATACTTTAGTAG
>NW_013952758.1:570101-572384 GCF_001266775.1 Austrofundulus limnaeus | reverse complement strand
TCAACCAACCAACCAATCAATCAATCAATCAATCAATCAATCAATCAATCAATCAATCAATCAATCAATCAATCAATCAATCAATCAATCAATCAATCAAGAAAACAAAACTTTAGTGACTGACAGATTTATGATTTAAAAAGACAATAAAGAGAACTATTGATCACTTCATGAAGAACAACACTGATTTATAGTTTATTTAACTTATTCTGGTTTACTCAGTTTACATGTTAAAGCTTCCAAATGTAATAAATGTCTCCTTATGTCCAAGTCTAAACCTGGAATTATCTTTGTCACATAGTGTACAAGGGTTTTCATTCATTGTTCCTTTAAATGTATTTTACCTGCTTTTCAGCAAAGGGTTGTGGTGAGCTAGGGCCTATTTCTAGTGGTCATTGGGCAAGAGACAGGGTACTCCCTGGACAGATCACCAGGCCTCATAGAGACAAATGAGACAAGCCTTCATGCTCAACACTCACTCTTAATGGCAATTAGGGTTAACAGTTAACCTAGCATATGCAGTATGTTTTATGAAACAGGCACATACTGGCACACATGAGGAGAAAATGCAAACTCCTTCAAGACAAACTGCTGGATGTTAAACCTGCAACAATCTTGCTGTGCAGTATTAACCCCTGAACCATCATTACAGAAATGAAAACATCAAAATACTAAAGAAATTTAGAATCAATTTAGTTAATACGTACATTTAAAAAATATGAACTTACCAGCTTATCATACCCTTTTTTTTTTTTACAAAGAACTAAATCTGTAATGTATCATTAAAATGATACTACGAAAAGATCCAATCAAGACAGTCCAGCGTGTTTTTGACTGGATAATATGTATGTGGTAACCCTTATGTAAGTAACAACACTAAATGTTACACTTAATATGAGTGGTTCTTTTCCATCAGTATCCATTAGCATGAAAATGTCACCAGTATTAGCAGGGCTGCTTTTAATGGGGTTCCTAACAGCACATGACACCGTGGAGGACACTTCTCTTTGTCAGATGCTGGGGAGTCCAGAGTTTTCTCTGCTGTATAAAGAAGGCGATTTGATGATTGGAGGTGACTTTTCCATCCACAGCAAAATCATGCAACCTCAACTTTCCTTTACAGAGAAACCAACACCTCTAGTGTGTTCTAGGTAGTGTTGAGTCTTATGCAAAGAACTGTCACATCTATTTTTGCAGTAGTTATTGTAAATTTATGTTCTACTATTTTTGTTCCAGTGTTAATCTAAGAGAGTTTCGATTTGCCCAGACCATGATATTTGCTATTGCATAAATAAATAAAAGGAAAGCTCTTCTCCCCAATGTTTCCATTGGTTATCGGATTTATGACAACTGGCTCAACATTAACCTCAATTTGTGCAGTGATGGCTCTATTGAATGGTAATGAGTGGACATTGGGCAATAGTTGCTCTGGCTGATCATCTGTTCACACTATTATTGGGGAGTCTGAGTCTTCTTCAACCATTGTGCTTTCACAGACTACTGGACCATTTAAAATACCAGTGGTGAGAGACATGCCAAATCCATCAAAGTTTTATCAATTGTAAAGTCATTTTCTTATTAAACTTGTAATTTTCTGTTTTGTGCTCACAGATAAGTCATTCAGCTACTTGTGAGTGTTTGAGCAACAGAAAGGAGTATCCCTCATTCTATCGAACTATTGCAAGTGAACTTTATCAAAGTCGTGCCCTTGCTCAGCTGGTCAAACACTTTGGCTGGGCCTAGGTCGGAGCAGTCAACAGCGACAGTGACAATGCCAACAATGGTATGGCAATCTTCCTTGCTGCAGCCCAGGAGGAAGGAGTGTGTGTGGAGTACACAGAGAAATTCAACAGAGATGAGCCAGAAAAACTCCTCAGAGTTGTAGATGTGATCCAAAAGAATACCGCTCAGGTCATTGTTGCCTTTCTTGCCCATGTGGAAATGAACAACCTGCTTGAGCAGCTGAGTCTGCGTAACATCACAGGTCAACAGTTCATTGGTGTGGAGGCCTGGATCACTGCTGACAGTCCTGTTACTCCTACAAGCTTTAGTGTGCTGAGAGGTTCATTAGGCTTTGCTGTGCAAAGAGCCAATATAAGTGGTCTTGAGGATTTTCTAGTTAAAGAATTTTTGGGAAACAGAGTTTCAATGCAATGAGACAAACATAGGGAGTATTCTTAACTCTTGCAAAGAAAACCAGGATTTAACTGTTATGATCCTGCTTCTGTCTGCCTTGTCATGCTCATTTCCTGCTCCTGTCATTCTTGCCCTGCTCATTGCCTC
>NW_013952758.1:560660-562663 GCF_001266775.1 Austrofundulus limnaeus | reverse complement strand
TATCTGAACCGACTTAACCCCAGCTTCTTGTGTCCAGATCTGCTGATCCCGGTGGCCAGCTCCCAATGCTCATTTTCACATTTATTCAATAAATCTGTTAAACCTTTCTCAGTGTTCGGTAATTACTCAGAGCTCAGACCTCCACCCTTAACATTAACTGCTTTGAGAGATTATGATGATGATGTGGCAGAACTGAGATACTCTAGCAATATTTACAAAGCCTTCTATGCAGTAGCTCATTCTCTGCACAGCATCCTCGAGTGTTCTGACAGTTAAGGGTGTACAAAGTCTACAGAGGTCAAGCTTTGGGAGGTTAAACTAATAACTATACAGTTTTGTTTGTAGTTTTTTTTTTAAACTCATGTTGATGTTAATACTGACAGACATTAACATTTACTGTGTTTCAGATAGTGGAGGCTCTAAAGCAGGTGAATTTCACCATAAGTAATGGGGATCATGTGTGGTTTGACCTCACAGGAGTGGTAGCTGCAAAGTATGAAGTGGTGAACTGGCAGCATGTATCAGATGGATTCGTTCAGTTTAAACCAGTTGGCTACTATGATGCTTCTCTTCCTCTTGGGCAGATGTTTGTTCTTGATACAAATGCAATAATTTGGCCTGGAGGAAGCAAGGAGGTAAAGATTGTAACTGACCCTAAAAGCTAGCAGAACAATTCTGATAATAATTGTGTTTAAACGTCTGCCAAAAAAAAAAATACTGACGATATGTATGTTTTCACTTATTTGAAATGAAGTTGCCTGTTTCAGTATGCAGTGAAAGCTGCCGGCCCGGAGCTCATAAAGTCCTTCTAAAAGGAAAGCCTGTTTGCTGCTATGACTGTGTCCCATGTCCAGTTGGGGAAATTAGCAACACCACAGGTACCACTCATCGGAATTATGACCATTTGCATACACTGTTTGCTTGCTACAGTTTGTGTATCATATTCAAATGTGCTATGATGCGCTTCCTTATAAACATTATCAGGATGTGATAAGTTAAATTGCAATAATCTTGTTTTTGTAAGAACCTTGTCCACCAGGGTTCTACACCTTCTCAAATACTGAGGAAACACGAGTTCTTTTATGAAAGACAACACCTCTCAGAAGGGAAGTGAGAAAAAGACCATAATTTGCAGTTCCAGTCCAGTTCAATTTTCTAAAATAAAATTATTTATTTACAGACAGATGAACTTAACTATATACAAATTAAAGCTTAATAATCAAAACTTTATGAGACAAGATATTAACAATAAACCACGTCGCGTCCGATGTGAAGTATTGTAAATAAACACTCAGAAAGTGAACACATGAAACAGTAAACAAGTTTTGGATGTTATAAAACTTAATTTACAGGTACTTTAACTTATGGCACTTTCTAGATTTAGATTAAGAAAAGGAGGAAGAAGGAGGATTAGTAAATATTTAGCTTTTAACTCTTTATCTTATCAAGATTACCAGAACAACCCAGATCAGCTTCTGTCTCCCACTCAGCTGGACTCTAGCTGACAAAAACTTTCCTCTACCTGTTGAAGGCTTCACCGTCACAGAGGTTTGGGCAGGAGGGTGGTCAGCGCGACTCCCCAGGGTTTTTGTTTACAGCATCGCAGAGAATCTGCCGTTTAGTCAAGAGACAAGCTTCAGCTCGGCAGTCCGGCCCTTTTCAGGAAAAAGTTCAAAATTGGAATTAAGGCTGATGCTGCCTTCATTAGCTCGAGAAAAAGAATCCAGTTAAACTGAACTTCCCGCAGGAAGTTCAGAAGAGACGAAAAACTTGTGTTTCGTTCCTCATTCAAATTCAGACTTCAGGCTGAAACCAAATCCGTGTGTTAGTACTCTAAAGCAGTGTTTCCCAAAGTTGGGGTCGGGACCCAAAGTGGGGTCCCGAAACAGCAAGGTGGGGTCCTGAAAAGATTTTCTGAATTAATTACATTTTTGCCTTAGTTGGTACAAAGGAGAGATGTTAGTATATTTCAAATGGATAATTATAGTATAAAAATATTTTTA
>NW_013952758.1:558382-560045 GCF_001266775.1 Austrofundulus limnaeus | reverse complement strand
TATATATATATATGTAGTGGCAGTAATTTGGGTATTACTTATGAGAATTTGTGAATTATTAAAATTCATAAATTCATTTCCTCATGGAGCACCACTTCTCGTTTTTTTGTTATTATTACACAGTAAAGAGAAGAGAAAACTGTTAGCTTTATTATATTTCAGTCTCAATTAATTTCTTACCCAAATTAATAATGAGTTTTTTTCTTAGAAAAAAATCAATAATACCTTATCAAGACACAGAAAATTAGACGTTGTCTCATGTTGAGCAGTTCTCCATGGGTCATTTATTCACAGATTAAAATGTATTTACAGCTATGGCAAGACATGGAATAATGACATACTGAACCAGATAAATACTGAAATAGTTTGGAGCAATAAGTGAATAACAAACAAAGACAGACAAACAAGTAGACACTAAAGGGGCTTTTTGAGGCTGGAATGAGGGAAGGTTTGCTTTATCTGAGAATTTAAGGGATCCTAGTTAAATTATTTAAACTAAGGGAACGCGGTAAAGTTTATAGTTTAGAATTTATCAAATCTTCTACGAAAGATAAGGATCAACTTAATTGAGCACATTTAATTTATCACCAGCAAAATGTTAGTGTCCATACCCTTTTTCCTGCTGAATTAGGTACCAGAGTGAAATTATCAGCTGCTGAACTCCAGTCGTGGTCCCAGGGAACTACTTCAGTAAAGCTGGTTGCCAGACAACAGGGGGTGTCTGGGTTACTTCTGGTCCTGCAGTCAGGCGGTAGGGGCAGCTGGAGAATGGACAGGCGGTGCCGTCTTCAAGATGCTTCAGAGTGGAGGAGTTGGTCCAGAACTTCATAGAGAAAACGGGCTAAACGACGCATGAATTAAAATGAACTGATTTAACTTCTATAAAAATTCAAGCTCTTGCTGAGCCGACAAGGTAACATTAAAATTAGTTTCTAACGAAACGACATTAAACTCTGATGAGGAATCCAGCGAGAGATGCAGAAGTACCACAGTCTTGCCCAGCCCATGGGGGAAGGGCTGGTAGCAGGGCCTCTGCTGAGCTTCTGAAAACTGACATTAACTTTAACAAAAATCTGATGCTGGAATCTGACTGCTTTGGGAGCTGCACTAACTTTTTAAAAACTCTGTTTGGGGCAGAGTTAAGGTTTGAATGATCCAATTAGAATGCTACACGGTATCGCTAAAAAGTTTTTAACAAATCAGATCCGTTGGAGGAAAAGCTTTACTTCGAGACAAAGAATAAGAAGTGAGAGTTTAGTTATCTTGCATTTACCTAAAAAGGAAAAAGATGAGACATCTGGTTTTTGCCTCAGGGATAAAATTGTCACAGTTAATTGTTAAAATTCAAGTCCTAAGTTTCTAAGGATTAAACACATATTAATGAACAAAACACACATTCTTAGATCAAGAAATTAAAAACTTATTATTCACACAGCTGTTCTGCTGAACAGTTAATTAAGCTAGACTAGTGGATCTTCAGGCTGGCCTTTTCTTTCTGTAAGAGGACAGACTACAATCACATTTATTTAATTAAGACATATGGAAACTGAATTAAAATACACAGAAAACATTAATTTACAGTGGGGAAAATAAGTATTTAGTCAGTCACCAATTGTGCAAGTTCTCCCACTTAAAAAGATGAGAGAGGCCTGTAATTGACATC
>NW_013952758.1:548089-557993 GCF_001266775.1 Austrofundulus limnaeus | reverse complement strand
GAATTCTGGAGTGAGGGTTTTATTCAGCCATGAGCTGGCAAGTCAAACCACACACACTAAAGTCATAACAGGAAGTGGCCCAATAAGTACAGGAGCTTCAATGCCCGAGTCCGCCTCTGCTGGCCTAAAGCTGAATCACAGGCATTCATACAGATATTTCTCAATCTAATGTTAATCCAGCTTTTAATTATGTGTTGTTATTTTCGGACATGTATCTATTCTATGTCAATTAACACATTGTAAAAAATATAACCAACATTATAAAGGTATAAAGTAGAAAACTCTAACTCTGTGTTGTATTTAATCAGTACTAACTATAAATTTCTTCACAACATTGCTCTGTTTGTGCCGGGGCACCGGATCTTTGGGGTGAACCAGCCTTTGCCGTAATATGTTTTGGGGTTTGAAAGCTACTGGGACATCATGTTTAGAAAATAAACGTCTCAGTTTCTCCGAAACACCTGCAACATACGGAATATCCACTGGTTTGGGTCTGGGTTTGGTGTCTTCATTTTCACCTGAAGGTTGCATGGAATCCTGTCTGTGTTTCCTGTCTGCTTTCGACAAAACCATCATAATTCAGTTAAACCTAATAACTTTAAGATGTACAGAAAAATAATAATTAATTGGTGTGTATCTTTTGTTTGCCTTGTATGTCTGTGTTTTCACTGTGATAAACTGGCTGTCTGTCTTGGCTCTACCCATCTCGCACATTTACTCTTTGAATAAGCTCTAGGGACAAATGGGCAGCCTTGTGATGGACTTGCGACCTTTCCAGGGTGTACCCCTCCCCTCGCACAGTGACTGCTGGATATGGACACCAGTGACCCCCATGACCTTGAAAGGAAAGAAGTGGGCATAGATATTGGATGGATGGATGGATGGATGGATGGATGGATGGATGGATGGATGGATGGATGGATGGATGGATGGATGGATGGATGGATGGACGGACAAATGGGCAACAGGTGGACATGTGGTCTTTTTTAACTATTACCTAATAAATGTCCTGCTTGACATGTTTTAATATTTTAACATGTTAAATTAGCTTGTATTGTGCACATTGCTGTTTTACATTGCATTTAAAAACAGGTCCACCATAAAACACACCATTCCCTAAAGTGTCACTAAATCAATCATAAAAAGAAAACTACATAACGTAAAAGCAGAAATAATGTCCAGATGCAAGTGTTTTCAATAAAATCATCCATAAACCGTGTGATATATGTCTAGAAATATTCATAAATACAAACACGTACATTATACAACAAATTTTAAAATGATTATGAACATTTTTTTATGTCCACCTGCAAACAGTATTAAGCCCCTGGCCACAAACTGCTGCCAAAATGAGATACAGTGTCAGAAAAAACAATTAAAGCGTTTCTTTTCCATGAAATCTGACTGTAACAGTTGTACTTTAGTCCTGCACTAACAACTGAACATGGTACCCATGATTGTTACTGATCTTAACACAGATCAAAGGGCACTGATACACAATACTTGTGATTGTGTATTTAATGTATACAATGAACCAAACTGAGTAAGATTTTGCATGATAGAGCATCACTCAGTAAAAACAAATACACTCAATATTTATAAAAAATGAATATGTAATATTAAATGCAATGACAAAGCAGCCTGACGTCACTATAATCACATTGGGATTTGTTAAGATAAACTCAGTCATCATATGCAATTTTATAAAAGAGAAACATCATTTAGTCAGTGATACAAGATGTCTCCGTACAAATCTGTGAATCCGTCTATCCATTTTATAAAACATGCATGACTACAAATGTGGGATTTTGTTGTTCGTGGTTATGGGAGCCTTTGGGGCAGAAGACGGGCCTGTCTTTTGTGAGATGCTGGGGAGCCCAGGGTTTCCTCTGCTGTTTAAGGAAGGAGATGTCATTATTGGAGGAGCTTTTTCCATCTACAGCCAAATATCAAAGTCCTCACTTTCCATGACTGAACCACCCGAACCTCTGACATGCTCCAGGTACTGAATGTTTTTGGTTTTGACATTATAATCTTCCTAAAACATAATAGTCATAAAGGTTTCTTTATTTTTTCCCATTTCAGAATAAATTTACGAGAATTTCAATTTGCTCAAACAGTGATATTTGCTATTGAGGAGATAAATAACAGCAGCTCTCTACTACCTAATATCACAATTGGTTATAAGATTTTTGACAGCTGTGGTTCAATACTTCCATCAACGGGGGCATTGATGGACTTAATAAACGGACCAGAGAAGAACTTGGTAAAACCATGTCAAAGTCAGAGGTCCGTTCATGTCATCATCGGAGCCTCAGAATCCTCATCGACAATTGCAATGCTACAGATTTCCGGGATTTTTCAAATACCAGTGGTAAAACTTATACATGCCATCCTATTGATTTTTTTCTACTATTGCTCTGACAAATTTATGACATTTTATAGGAAACTGTTCACAGAATCTTCGTTATAGTGATATCATTTTGTAAAGGTTATATGATGAATGTATATTCTTCAAAAAATATACAGAGGGAATGTCTTTAGCTGAACATATTTTGTTTTGCAACTAAATACAACTCCGTTCTCTACAGTCATTTGTGTTTTCTTGTTTCTTTTTTTTCTTTCTGAAAGATCAGCCACTTTGCAACATGTGCATGTCTCAGTAACAGAAAAGAGTACCCCTCCTTCTTCAGAACCATTCCCAGTGACTACTACCAGAGCAGNTGTCAATTACAGGCCTCTCTCATCTTTTTAAGTGGGAGAACTTTCACAATTGGTGACTGACTAAATACTTATTTTCCCCACTGTATCTTTTCTTTCTTTTTCACATTTAACCGAGAATCTGGTCCTTTTTATTTTATCAAGAATGGTAGATTCCTTTGTTCCCAGTCAAGCTGAAGAGTCTGGTGAAAGCAATTTATGGTCCCTTTGAAGAGGAACAGAGAGTCCTTCTAAGGTCACTCGAAACTTGTGAGGGTTCAAGAATGCGGCAATTGTTTTCAATTGGCTGTAAGGCATCAGGAAGTCTGGGTGAATCAAAGCTGGGGTTTTTTTTCCCCCTCTGAGCTGTTGTCATAGGAGCAATTGAAATCTGATCAGAGATGATGATTTCTATGCAGGAAAATACTACAATATATACTGGCAGGGGTGCAATTTTTTTATATTTGTAGCTGACAGTAATGAATGACATAGGTAAATGAAGAGAACCTGTCATCTCCACACTGATCTGATTAGAGGATGTTAGTCCTCATCATCACATGTAAAATTATAAAGCTCTGATTTTTTAGAGGAGCAATATTTTTTTCTAAATCAAATAGAGTATTGCATCTTGAAGGGTTGTGAGTGTTTGTGTGCCTTAAAAATGGATTTCTGCATTCACATAATTTTAATGTTTGTTAATCTTTTGGGAGCATTAGCTGAGAATGAAACCATCCTTTGTGAGATGCTGGGGACTCCAGAATTTCCTTTGTTGTCCAAGAAAGGAAATATCGTGATTGGAGGAGCTTTTTCCATTCACAGCCAAATCTCTACACCTTTATTCTCATTAGCAGACAAGCCAGAACCTCTCTTGTGCTCAAAGTACTGGTTTTCTCTGTTTTCAATATCAGCTTCCTACTTAAAAATTAAGTGCTTAAATTTAGGAACTGTTTCTTTTTCCAGGATAAATTTGAGAGAATTTCGATTTGCTCAAACTATGATATTTGCCATTGAGGAAATCAACAATAGCAGCTCTCTGTTGCCAAATATTACAGTTGGTTATAAGATATTTGACAGCTGTGCTTCCACATTACCTACAACACATACAGTGATGGGTCTAATGAATGGACATGAGAGGACTTTGGACAAAACTTGCTCTGGTCAGTCATCTGTTCATGCCATTATTGGAACATCTGAGTCTTCTACCACCATTGCAATGCTACAAATTTCATCAATTTTGCAAATGCCAGTGGTAAATATTAAAAAAATATTTTTTGTCTATATGATCGGACACTGCATGGATAAAAAATAATAATGATAATAATAATGATTCTTTGATAAGGTATTACACATCTTTTAAATTGTACCAATAAAATAATGCATGCACTGCAGATTATTTAAACATCAGATACTTTTTATTTAGGTAAGATTTTAGTATTTAAAAGTGCTTATCTTTAATGCTATTGGTTTATGCTTCCTTGTTTCTGCCTTTTCTTTTTTTAAGATCAGCCACTTTGCAACATGTGCATGTCTCAGTAACAGAAAAGAGTACCCCTCCTTCTTCAGAACCATTCCCAGTGACTACTACCAGAGCAGAGCTCTGGCTAAACTGGTAAAGCACTTTGGATGGACCTGGGTTGGTGCAGTTAGAAGTGACAATGACTATGGTAATGATGGGATGGCAACATTTATCACTGTAGCAAGTCAGGAGGGGGTTTGTGTTGAGTACTCAGAGGCCATCTCAAGAACTGGTTCTACAGAGCAGCTGGAGAGGGTTATCAGAGTGATTCAAAGAGGTACAGCAAGAGTTTTAGTGGCTTTCCTTGCTRAMGKWGAGATGGATGTTCTTCTTGAGGAGGCTCTGCGGCAGAACTTAACTGGGCTGCAGTGGGTGGGCAGTGAATCCTGGATAACATCYAGTCATTTGGCTAATAAGAGGTTCTCTGGTATACTAATAGGATCACTGGGTTTTGCCATTAAAAAGGCTAAAATCAAAGGCCTCCGAGAATTTCTTTTACAGGTTCACCCAAGTCAGGCTCCTCAGAACAATCTGGTGAGAGAATTCTGGGAAACAACCTTTGGCTGCAGTTTTCAGTCCAGTCTGCATGGCACAGAGCAATGCTCTGGCTTTGAGAGACTTCAGGATGCAAACAATGCTTTCACAGATGTGTCAGAGCTGAGAATATCCAACAATGTGTATAAAGCTGTGCATGCTGTTGCTCATGCTATGCATGCCATGTTTAAATGTGGCCAAAGTGGAGAGGCAGTGAATCACTCATGTATTTTGATTGATCCTTTTGAGCCAAGACAGGTAAGAGATAACTTATATGAAGTGTATAACTTCATTTTATAAACAAAAACACTTTCTTTAAGAACAAACTTATTGGTCTTAACTGACAGGTTGTGAAACATCTCCAGGATGTTAATTTTTCTCTTCAATCAGGGGAGAGAGTGTATTTTGATGAAAACGGAGACCCTTCTGCAACATATGAGCTTGTGAACTGGCAGAGAAATTCAGCAGGAGATATTTTGTTCATGACTTTTGGGAACTACAATGCTTCATTACCAAATGGAAAACAGTTTACTATGAATATGATGAATATAACATGGGCTGGGGAGTCCTTGCAGGTAAAAAAGGCAGTTTCAACTTAAAATGAAAAAATTCCTCTGTTTTTGTTGTTTTTACCACAGGAAAAAAGATTAAAAGAATTCATTTTTATTAGGATTCATGACACGGTTTTTTAAAGCCTTGAGAACGACACAATCGAAACTGTTCAAAGCATTTTTTGTACATCATTTAATTTGTACTAATTATGTATGAAAATGTGACCAAGCTCCACAACTATTATTCTGGTTTTAAAAAAAACATTGAATGCAAAGTGTTTTTCTCATATTATTTTAATTACTTAAAGTTCAATTAAAGGGATCAAATCAAAGTTAAAGTTGCAATAAAATGAATGTTCAACTTTGTATGTTACAGAGGCCACTGTCTGTCTGCAGTGAGAYTTGCCTTCCAGGTTTCCGACAGGCGATGATTAAAGACAAACCTATCTGCTGCTTTTCATGTGTCCCCTGTACTGCTGGAGAGATCAGCAACTCCAGCAGTAAGTAACTCAAATGTCTCCCATTCACTTCATTGCATTGTGAAAATGCAAAAAATGTGTCAGGAATCAAACAAGCAAATGACTCAATTACTATCATGAGCGTATTTTATGTTTCCTAATCAGATTCTGCAGAATGTTCACGATGTCCACCGGACTTCTGGTCAAATGATGATCACAGCAAGTGTGTTCCAAAGATGATCGAGTTCCTTTCATATGGAGACACTATGGGAGCTCTTCTCACTGCTTTCTCACTGCTGGGTGCAAGTTTAACTTTGGTGGTTCTATTTGTGTTTATTCGATTTCGTCACACTCCTCTTGTCAAAGCCAGTAACTCTGAGCTGAGCTTCCTGCTGCTGTTCTCCTTGGCTCTGTGTTTCCTGTGTTCTCTCACTTTCATTGGCCAGCCGACTGAGTGGTCCTGCATGCTGCGCCACACAGCTTTTGGCACAACATTTGCATTGTCCATATCATGTATTTTGGCAAAAACTATAACAGTGGTGGTAGCCTTTAAAGCTAATGGACCAGCAAGCACAGTTCCTCAGTGTTCTGCTCCTCTTCAGAGAACAAGTGTTCTAAGCTGTACTTTAATTCAGGTGTTAGTTTGTGTGCTGTGGTTGGCTTATGCTCCACCAATTCCACACAGAAATACAGCTCATTCTACTGAAATGATTATTCTAGAGTGTGATTTGGGTTCACCAGTAGCGTTTTGGGTTGTTCTGGGTTATATCGGCCTACTGGCTGTGCTATGTCTAATCCTTGCYTTTRTGTCTCGAAAGCTTCCCGATAATTTTAATGAAGCCAAYTTTATCACTTTTAGCATGGTAATATTTAGTGCAGTGTGGCTCACATTTATCCCAGCATATGTCAGCTCTCCTGGAAAGTTTACTGTAGCTGTAGAGATATTTGCCATGCTGGCCTCAAGTTTTGGGCTACTTATCAGTATTTTTGCTCCAAAATGTTACATTCTACTTATGAAGCCAGAAAAGAATACTAAAAATCACATGATGGGAAGAAATTCTAATACCTTTTTCAACTGAATTGTTTTGGAAGGACCTTTGGATATCTGTGCCTAAACATTCCAAATGCTCATATTTCAAAATAAAGTAGAGCAACATTAAAAAATTTGGAAAAAGATCAATTTAAATGACTGATGAGACCATTGTAAGATTGTTACTTTTAGTTATTTTTGCTAAAAGTTGCTCTTCAACCTACCAATTTTTGTGGTGTAAATGTTTTTTTTTTCACGCACAGCTTCTACACTTGGACTTATATTCGTTTATTAAATATTGAAAAAAAACTGTCTAATATCTCATTTGTGGTCCTTCATAAGTGTTTGTTTTGAGTTTAACCAAACTTGTTTTACATAATCCTGTTAATAAAAAGGCTGTACGTTTTAGTGTCTGCATTAATAAATAATTACCAAATCATTTTTTATTGGAGCAACTGCAATTTTGATTGAAAGCACTCAAAAATTATATTTATTCCAACAATAAACTTTAAAAAACCATTGTCAGATCCAAAAACTTGATTGAAAAAAGGAAAGCAGGCAACTACTTAAGAAAACACATTGAATTTATTGAGTACATATGTACTCAATAAATTCAATGTGTTGTACATATATATNAAAGCAGTTATATTTTACCATAAATAACAAAAGCATTCTTAGTATAACATAACTTTCCAGTTATATTAATATTTTGTTTTTGGTTACATTTTGTTTTATTTTCTGCTCTTCAGAAGTTGTAATATACAATTTAGAATCACAGTAAATTAAGATTAATGTTGCAATTTAAATGTTTGTCTATAGAGGTAGTCATTTCTTTTAAAACTTAATACATATTTAGTCTTATTTTTAGTATGCTATAATAAAATATTTTCATTTGAAGGCAAAAACATTACATGATGTTAAGAAAGAAATGATTTGTGACCCAGGTAACTTTCATCCAACAGGTAAATGTAAGGGCTACTGGGAGAAAATGAGACGGTTGTTCCAAAATTTGATTAGCTGGCACGTCATAGGAGTATGCAACCTGTCTCTGTATAATTGGCTATTTACGTATGTTCCTTTAAGTTCTAGGAATTTAACAATACTAACACTAAAAGAGATAAATTTGTTAAAGGGATCCATGATTAGTTGAAACATTAGACATTATTTGATAAACATATACAGTATTTTAACTGTAAAACAAATACTGTAAAAATACTGTAGGATGTTAAGTTTTTATCATTTTTAAACTAAAAGTTTAAAAATATATTACACAGATGGGGCCACTTTATTTGCACGCAAAGCATTCTGGGTAAATGATGACATGGATAGGGCATCGGTGCAAGGCTGCTAGCGAGCTATATCCACCCTGAAGGTTAATCTTGGACAATATCTGACGATTGGCTCTTTTAAATTAAACCAGAGAGCGTTGACAAAGAGGAGAAGGTAGAAATGACTGAACTTGTAAGTGAAAATATGGATGGAGGACAACAGAGCAGCTTCATGGAAGAAGAACGTTGGTTACGTATTGTATCCCCAGATTCTATGAGTGTAAGCGCAGCCCTCTAAGGCTATGGGTATCCCTCACGCTCACGCACATTTTGAAGAACCAATAGTCTACGCCCACGTACCGTGGGCCCCACCTCCGGTCCTCATACAAGCCGGCCGGACCGGTGCTCTGCTCCCGATAGCTTACTTTTCTTCTGCTACGGAAGCCAGTGAGGCCCCTATTCTTAGAGGTCTTCTCTTACACTCGTAGAATCTGGGGTTACAATACGTAAACAACATTCTATTTCAAGTAAGCTCCGCCCTCTAAGGCTATTGCTGATGGGTATAGGGGTGGAGCCTGATGTAGTCTGCGCCTTACTGGCTTGACAGACTCGTTAAGCTTCTGCCCAAAACCCTTGTGATGTTGCACAAGCAGGGGGCAGTGACAACAGCTGATTCACACAGTGAACAGATTTGTGTAAGCCCCGTGTCCATCACATGATCCCAATGATGTGAAGGAGAGACAAAGGCACTGTGTGTGCAGTCTCACTCCAAGCACAGAAGTCATTGTTTTGTTCAATGATTTTTGACAAAATATACTACTCTGACAAGGTCCTGAGAACAGAGTGAGTCAGAGAGGAGCCCGAAACATCCCGCAGATAAAAGCGGATGAAGGGACAAGGGGATGATCAGGACGCAGCAGAGCAGATATCCTGGATTGACATTCCACTGTACAGAGCTGTGGAGTAAGATACCCCTTGTGGAATGAGCTGACAGTACAGCTGGAGGCTGCTGATGAGATGTAAGCCTGTGAACAGCCTCGCACATCCAATGTGACAGCCTCTGGGAAGACAAAGGCTGTCCTGCAGACTGCTCTCTGTAATGGACAAACAAGCACTGAAAGCACCTTATCTGTGCTGTGCACGTCACATAACATGAGAGCGCACACACAGGGCACAGCAGATGAGAGACTGCCTCCTTCTCAGAATAATGGGGGGGAGGAAAAAACCCATCCAAAGTGATCACCCTGGAGCTGTAAGAGCTTGTGATGCCCTTAGGTCCTTAGGACGCAGAATCTGCATACTCTGGATACTTTGAAGGCTGGGTCTCTGAAGACTAGATCTCTGAAGGCTGGGTCTCTGACAATGAAGATGATACAGGACCAGACGAAGATGATAAAGGACCAGACGAAGATGATACAGGACCAGACAAAGATGATGATGAAAGACCTGATGATGATGATGAATGATGAGATGAAGATGATGATGATGAAGCTGGATCAGATGAAGGCGATGAAGATGGAGCTGGATCAGACGAAGGTGATGATGATGATGATGATGATGATTATGATATGAAGCTGGATACTCAGACACAGCATTGGCCGAAGTAAGCCCCTCAGTAGCAGCTACTGATGTAGTAGGTTCTGACGCTGCAGCTGACGTAGGGGTCTGTGACGCTGCAGCTTCCTCCCCTCTAGGGATGCTGAAACAACCCGATGAGTCGATGAAGCAGGGAGGTGGGACAGTCGGATCCTGCCCTGAGGCAGCAGCCACTTTACTATGGAAGCGATTGTGTTCCATAATCCTAATTAAAATGGATTAATAGAAATGCTGTTTCATTTTCAACATGT
>NW_013952758.1:534447-544038 GCF_001266775.1 Austrofundulus limnaeus | reverse complement strand
GATGGCTTTCAGATCTGATTTCATTTCAAATTGCAGACCTTCAGGTTGAGATCCATCGAAAAACCCAATGGTTTTGAACTGAATGTATCCTGTTTTGTCCATTTGCCAGTTTATTAGTGCATAATGTGCCACAGGGTCTCCAGACTCATCAAAGACCACCCTTTCACCWATTTTAGTGGTAAAATTGACCTTTGACAGGTAATACAGCACCTACAGGGATACAGTTATCATCTGAGTACAATATTATTATTGTGTTAAGTCAAGCAGTGTTTTACATGTTTACCTGCCATGGCTGTACATGTTYCTTATCAGCACATGTATTATTATCAAATGGCCCCTTTCCATCATTGCAAATAAATAGCATGTTCAGAGCATGGGCAACAGCATATGTGGCCTTGTAAACATTATTCAACAGGCTGGCATCTGAAATATCAGTGAATTGTGTCTGTACATCCCACAGAGTCTCTGTCCCCCTGCAGACTGTAAAGTTCTCATGCATGTTTGTTTGGGGAGATGACGTGCAGTGAAAMAGCATCTCCCACAGCTTGACGAGTCCCTGATTACCCGGAGTAGTGGAGGGTCTGCTGTTGGCTAGAAATTCCTGCAATCCAGGAATATGAGCATTCATAGCTGCAAAGCCCACTGCACCCTGAACCACAGCATAATTAACTGCAGATGCAAAATGACGATATGAAATCCAGCCCTCACTTCCTACCCACTGCAGACCCGTTACATTCTGAACATAAAGCTCTTTAATAAGAGTGTCAATATCTAGGCCATCAGCAAATGCAACAATTACTTTGGAGGTGGATTTTTTTATAACATCCACAACCTCAAGAAACCACTTTCTGGAGCTGGTGCGCTCAACAGCCACTGAATACTCAATGCACACACCTTCCTTTTCTACAGCTTCCAGAAAAGCAGCCATGCCACCATTTCCATATTCATTATTAGATCTAATGGCTCCAACCCAGGTCCAGCCAAAATGTTTCACAAGCTTTGCCAGTGCTTTGCTCTGAAATAAATCACTGGGTATTGTTCTGAAGAAAGAGGGGTAGTCTCTTCTGTTGCTAAGACATGCACAAGTGGCTGAATGACTGATCTAAATGGCAAAAAACATGGCATGTCATTTTATCTTATGAATATAAAAGTATTCAAAGTGGAATATCATTACTCTTTATAGTTAACTCACCACAGGTATATTGAAGGGTCCCAGCGTACGTGCAATACCTATCGTAGACGTTGAAGTAGTTTCCCCAATAACAGCCTGCACGCTGGAGAATTTGCTGCAGATTCCTTCCACTCTTTCATATGCATTCATCAGATTTAATGATGCCTTGATGGATATGGGGGTATTAGGGCAGGAATCAAAGATCCTATATCCAAGTGTTATGTTTGGTAGCAGCTCTGATCTGTTGTTGATTTCCTCTATTGCAAACATCATGGTGTAAGCATATTGAAGTTCACTTTCTTCCAGTCTGTAAAAGAAAAAAAAGAGGACTGAACTGTAAACTGCACTTAAAGTTAATTGATCTGACATTCAGTGCACATAATTATCATTAAGAGTTTAAAACTATGAATGCAGCACAAAAGCTAATATTTTAACCCCGTCTTACCCTTCACACTGGATTACTCCTGGGTTGGTTCTGTATGTTTGACTGAGGTTTATGGGGTATTGGTGGAATGGAAAAATGCCACCAATGATGATATCTCCCTCTTTAGAAAACTGAGGCTTTTCTTCCGCACCAAACGTTTGACACTCAGATTTAACTCCTTTAACATTCAGAAGCAAAACTAATAACAGATCAACTATGAGCAGCATAATTCCTCACCTGAGCACTTACCTCAAAAGTTCCAAATAAAAAAATGTAAACTCTGGCCATTTTGTAGAAGGTATAATGACAATAACATGGGGGATGTCTGTTTTTTTTTTTTGACTCAGCCAATGACATTGTCTGTGAAAACCTCAGTCAATCCTATAATTATCCCTTTTGTTTATATTTTGCTTTTATCATAACTACTTAAAATAATAAGTTAGAAAGAATTTCTGACTGTTCTTTACTGCTGGTAAATTTCAGTGCTCTATTTAAAACCTATTTTATGTCAGTTAAAATGACAAACAAAAACAAATAAAACAAAAAACAACCAAACAAACCAACAAACAAACACTAACTGATACTGAAGCATTTAAATGAATTGTATGAACTAAAAGTGGCATATGTGCAAAAACACAAGAACATTTCAGAAGAAAACTACAAAGAAAATTGCAAAGTGAAAAGAAACAAGAACAATTCTAGGTAACTTAAAAGGATTTAATAGACTTTTATTACAGACAAGCCCAAATGTAGCCCATGTTTTTAGTATTATTGGACCTTTCATTCATATTGAATACAACCAAAAAAATCTTATTTGAAGAATATTGCCTTTCTACCTGAATTTACACACCTTACCCCCCACCCCCCCCCACACACACACACTCAATCCCATCTTCTGTTTGAATATCCATTGAAAATACAGCACATTCCTACAAAAAATAAATAAAGGTAGATATATTTCAGTCAACCACATTAAGAAAAATGCAATTAAAAAATGTACAGAGCAAAGGATTATTATTCAAAAATCATCCTTCTAAATACCACTGTTACAAATGGCTACTTATGAATTTTTTTGTAGCTAAAACACTTGAAAATTGAAAACCACATGACTTATATTTATACGGACAAAATGGGCAAACAAAATTCACAGAATCTGTGTGAAAACTATTTCTTAATTGATCTTTATATGCACTACAGTCTTCATAAAGTCAGGTTCTCAATTTAAATAGCCTTCTAATGGTATAATATTATATTTGTACTGTATATATAGCTGATATGATCAACTAAAAATTTGATTCCTTTATATACAGAACAATGAGGGGTTTGGAGACCAAAAATATCTAAAATTAAATAAACAAAGACACAAATTTGGTACACTTTTTTTTAAAGGGATCCCTGATTAGTTGTAACATTTGATAAACATATATTTTAACTGTAAAATAAAGACTGAAAAAATACTGTAGAGTAGACTGTTTAGGTTTGTACATTTTAAAAAATATATTTTAACACAGATGGAGCCATTTTATTTACACACAAAGCATTCTGGGTAAAAGATTATGTGGATAGGTCCTCAGTATGAGTGAGCTATATCCACCCTGAAGGTTAATCTTGGACAATATCTGACGTTTGGCTCTTTTAAATGAAAACAGAGAGCGTTGACAGAGAAGAGAAGGCAGAAACAACTCAGCCTGTAACTGAAAATATGGATGGAGGACAACAGAGCTGCTTCATGGAAAAAGAACCTGAGCTTAGCCTGTTAGCATTTGCACTAGCGCCAACACTATATTGCCTTATATGTATTAGCTTGGCACTAGCGCGACAAACAAGCTAAACTGAGGTCCTCCATCCATATTTTCAGTTGCAGGCTGAATAATTTTTGTGTTCCCCTCTCTGTCATGTGGATGGAGGACCTCAGTGACAAGAGGAGAATGTGTAGCGCTGAGCTAAAACATAAATGGTGATAGCGTCAGGGCTAATGCTAAAAGGTTAAGCTGAGGTTCTATTTTGTGTAAGCTCCACCTGCTAAGGCTATCACTGATGGGTATCCCTTGTGCTAGCATGCACTCTGAAGAACAATAAGTCAATGCCCATGTACCATGGGCCCCACCTCCGGTCTGCATATAAGTTGGCTGGACTGGTACTCTGCTCCCTCATTTCCTTCAGCTACAGAGGCCTACACTACACCTTGAACTTAGACAATGACCAGCCAGACAAAGATTTGCCCCGCCTGCGGCACCGGATGCATGCTGGCCTCCGACCTGCATGTGGTGTGTGAAGGATGCCTTGGCGCCGAACATGCCAACCAGGCCTTGATGGCGGATGCTGCGTGCCGAGCACGTAGGAGATTGCCGGTGGAGGAAAGGCAGCGGCGGGCTGAGTTCTTCGCTGAGTTGGATGAAGACATCGAGACCCTTGCGTCTATCACGCTTGACAAATTCAACAACTTTGGACCGTTGTTGGAGGACTCCGCTTCAGAGGCCGAAGGTGACAGTGGCAGCCCAGTCCACCTCTCCCAGGCGACAGGGCTGGATTAGGGTCCCCGAGGTGAAGAAGAGCCCAGGGAGCTGGGTCTTCCTCGCTCCTCTTCCATTCCACTACCGTTCATCACGGCCCTCATGAGTTCCCTCCTGGACATCATTCAGCGGGCAGGGTTTGCCAGAGGACTGGCGGTTCCTGAGGTTCTGCCCCCCCACCCCCCAGATGAGCTGGTGGGCCAGTTCGCTTCACCTCTCGCGGGTTGGCAACATGGCCACAGTTCCCTGTCCACCTGATCCAGCATCGGCTGCGGCGTCAGCACCACAGTCCCGACCTCTGCCTCGGCAACAGCAACATGCTCCTCGGCATGGGATTGGACCGCTGGCCTGCACCTGGTCGAACCCTTCTCTACCTCCTCCTCAGAAGAGGCAGAAGAAATGACTTGCGGGGTGGGTGTATTTCTGATGTTTCTGATGTTTTTGATACTTGTGTGAATAAAAACAAACATCTTCCCCTAAAGGGCAAATTCCTCTCATAAGTTTCTACTTCACTCAGGTCCCAGGCTCCTGCCTGTTTCACACATTTCCCCCACTCTGGGTAAGTCTAAGCCTGCTAGTATTGTGCCTAGATGTCCTCTGGTCTTTACCAAAAACAGTCACACAACACTTCCCTCTTCCACGACCTCACATTCTGCAGTTTGCTCTGCCACCTTGCGGCTGGCAACAGTACACACCTTCTTTTCCTTGTCCTGCCAGCCACCGGCGGATGTAAGAGAAGACAGTCAACTCTCCTCATTCCACCAGCGAATGGCGGACGTAAGAGAAGACAGTCAGCACGAGCCACGTCACAAGCAATGGCATGTCACTTCCACCCTGTTCCAGCGTGAACCCACCAATCACAGTGGCGCAATGAGCACTGTGTTTGGCCTCGCTGGAACTAGCATGGACTCAGGCTCACGTACGGTCCTGGAGGCAGCTCCTCCCGGGTCTCGTTCAAACAGACTGCATGCCGGACTTCCCGGAGCTCCTGCGCAGCCCTTTCGAGCACAGCCTCCCATGGGTCACACGAGAGAGCGTGGCAGCAGCGAAGGCTCTGAATGTATCGGTTGCTTCAACAACTGGCGCATGTGTGAGCTCTCTCAGAATGCAACACAGTCTGGGAACACTTTTGTCCCATAGACAAGTGGATGAAGGGCTTGATAAAAACGGGTTACAGGCTGCAGTTCACAACTATGCCTCCACGGTTCAGCGGGATCCTGGAGACCCACCTGTCATCTCCCCAATAGGATCTCACTCTTCAAGCAGAGCTTCAGGGGCTCCTGAACAAAGAGGTTATTTCCAAGATTTCCAGGGGGGGGAGGAATACGAGGGTTTCTATTTTCGGTATTTCCTCATTCCCAAGAAAACTGGTACTATGAGACCAATTCTGGATCTCTCATATTTCATCCAGTTCACACTGAAAAGACCCTTTCACATGAAAACAACCATAAGTGTGCTGACGTGGTCAGGAAGGCAATTGGTTCACGTCAATCGACCTGAAAGACGTGTATTTTCATGTCACGATCTTCCCGGCGCACAGAAAATATCTGCAGTTTTCTTTTCAGGGGACTCAGTACCAGTACAACCGAATCTCCTTCGGTTACGCACTGGCACCACACACTTTCTCCAAGTGTGTGGAAATGGCACTGCAGCCTCTGCGCTCAGCGGGAATGAGAATCCTGTTCTATCTGGACGACTTGCTCCAGCTGACTCCTTCCAGACAGGAAGCAGTGTCACAAGCAGAGAAGCTCTCTGCACACCTGAGGATGCTGGGCTTCTCCATAAACCGGGAAAAGAGTTCTCTCATTCCGGCCCAATCCATCACATATTTGGGTGTGGACCTGAACCCAGTCACCATGAAAGCTCGCCTGTCCCAACTCAGAAAAAAAAGACCTGCTGTCATTGCTGGTGCATGTCAGGCCCTGCAGGGCGGTAAACAGCTCTAACCATCATGCGCCTTCTGGGCATGATGACAGTGGCCCATGCGGTGGTTCCGCTCGGGCTGTTACACACCAGATGCCTGCAGCGGTGGTTCTCCTGGCTGAAGATTGATCCGATACGCCACAAGCGCAGGATCATATCGATCCTCTCTTCAGTGGAGGCGGATCTAAGTCACTGGAGGAAGCTGCACACACTGTCGGCAGGAGTCCCTCTGGGCAGAGCGACGCATCGTGTGCCGGTCTTCATGGAGACGTCTCTGTCGGGATGGGGAGGGACATGTCTGCCCCAGACTGTGGGAGACCGCTGGTCTTTCCACCCTTTTCCCTACATAAATCTTCTGGAACTCCTGACGGTGTGGAAAGTGCTGGTGCACTTCATTCATCTGGTCCAGGACCAGCACGTTCTGGTCCACACGGACAATGCTGCGATGATTTCCTCCTGTCACGAGGGTTTTGGTGACAGGACGGTTTTTAATAACCCGTTGGTAAAACGGTCCCTGAAGGGCATGCGCAGGCACAGACCTGTCACACGCACATTCGTACCACAATGGGATTTAACACTGGTGTTAAGCGCCTTGACTAAAGCTCCTTTTAAGCCTTTGGATCAGGTCTCTCTTAGGTTTCTGTCACAGAAAACAGTGCATGTTGTTAGCGCTAACATGAGCAAAGAGAGTCAACGAGCTGTCAGCTCTGTCAGTGTCTCCTTCCTGTCTCAGGATACGGGAGGATGGCAGCTCTGAGTGTCCAGAGTACTAAGATAACTCACCGCCACCATCAGTTCCTGTCATTACACCATCAGTTTCAGTCCTTGCTCTCGAGTCTGCAGTCTTCGAGTCAATAGTTCCAGTCTCAGTTCCTGTCTCTACACCATCAGTTCCTGTTCCAGTCACTACATCAGTTCCTGTTCCAGTCTCTGCACTCCAATCTCCAGTACCGCAATCACCAGTTCCAGTCTTCATCTTTGAGTCATCACCGTCCAAGTCTGTTCCAGTTTTATCATCGTTGTTGTGGAAACATTCCACCAGGGCAGAGATGCGGGAAATAAAGTGAAAACTGTGTAGTCTCGATCTCAGATTATTTAATAGAAAGATCCATTTGCAAGGAATGAGCAGAACTAAACAGACATGGTCAAAGCGTCTGTCAAGCTAACGCTGACTCGGAAACAGGAAACAGATGATATATAAACACCCTGCTAACAAAATAAGAGCGTCAGAGATATTCAGGAACCAATGAGATAGTTACAAGTAAAATACTCCATGAGATGTGGACAAGGTTGCAGGCATACAGCATGTTAGAAGAACAGATTATTACACTGTTGCAGGTATCAAGAGATACAGAACAGGACATGTCAAGGTAATATGCAGCTAGGGAGTCATAAGATATTCTTCCATTACAATGGTCACCCAAGCTTGTTCCAGTTTCATTGTCATCGTCGTCATCCTCATTGTCTGGTCCATCTCTTTCTTCAGAGTTCCAGTCCTCAGAAGATCCTGACTTGCCTGTTCCAGTCTCTGCACCAGTTCCTGTCTCAATCACAGAGTCTTCAGTCATCGAGTCTACAGAGCAGGCACGTGTGGGGGTGGGGGGCTGAAACACCTGCCCCTTCTGCCCTTTGTCCTGAAACACCCTTTTGGTCAAGTGTTTTGCATATGCCATCCTCTAACACCTAGTTAAAATATGCATTATGTTATTAAGTTAAGCTTTTGTAAAAAGAAAAAATAAAACACAACATCACCTGTTACATTTGACCTACTTCCCATGTGATGTGCTCAATTTGCTCCTCGCGCAGCTGCAGCAGAAGCCACACACACATAGACACACACACTGGAGGAGAAAAGAAGGAGGACAGAGCAATGAGTGGAGGAGAAGCAATTTTTAACTAACTGTTCAGTTATCATTAATATGGGTGTAACAGACGTGTGGAACATGTCGTTTGCCCTGTGTCCCCCGCACTTTTTCCAGCCATTACAACAGTTTAATCCATTATAAAGAAACTGTAACGTGTTTTCTCAAGCCGTCTTTAAATGCACCATGAGTTAACACCGGTGCACACCTGCCTGTGGATCAGAGCAGAGACGTGCTACTGCAGAGCTGAAAGGCTGAAACCAGCTAGACCAGCAAAAAGGCAAAGAAACTTTGCACAGTTGTCCCAAACAAACCATGTAAGTTGAGTCATGCTGTTTGAGGCAGATAATGTTAGCTAAGTTGTTGATTTAATAGGCTACATACCAATATTTTAAGCTAGTGAACAAAATATTGTTGTTAGTGTTGAGGTGGACAGTTTTATAATCAAATATATGCTTTGTTTACTTATCAGTACTCAGTTTATTCAGTAGAATCTTGAGTAAATTAGTTATAGTAAGACTTATTATTGTGGTTACTGTTTTATAATTAGGAGTCTGAGAGATTGTCCGCAACAGGGCCCCTTATGGAATGCAGGATGGGGGAAGGGAGACAGAACTTGCTGCCTCTGTGTGTAGGAAATGGAGCAGCTGGGGTCATAAGGTCACGGAAAGCAGGAATGTATAAGGAAGGCTGCTGTCTTCACCAGATCAGACGACTTTCCAGCACTGCAGCTGACAGAGCTGAGATCACCGGGTTCTTTGGACCAGGTTGTTTGTTGTCCGTATAAATGCGCATTTATAGCTTTTTGAATAATCTTGTATTTTGCATTTTGCTTAACCTTTTACAATTACATTTAATAAAGGTGGGTTTGAACTTTTAAGTACTTGTACGTTATATATTTCACCTCGGTAATAGGTCAACGTCGGAGGAGATAAAACGAGCTCGGGCGGAGAGAGTAAGTTCGGTGATTGTTCGCAACAACAATTGGAGGTTTCACACCGAGATCTCTTCTGCGTTTGGACGTTACGGGGTGGAAAAGAGTCCAGGACACTGATGCTCGGACGTCCTCAAAAGAATATCAGAAGGTGAGCAGACTACCTTTAAAGTTCTGTGATTGGTCTTCTTATAGGCAAATTTGTTGTCAATGTGTTGGACTCCAGGGATAAAGTTACAGTAAAGTAAAAAACTAAGAAACGCGCATATTTAACAGTAAAGTGAATTTTAAGTTACCAAGCCAAGACCCAGGCTCCAGGAAAAAACACGGAGTGGCTGACAACCCTGTAGGATCGACGGGTCCACAGGTCAGGGGAAATTGGGTTCTAGGGCGTTGTGGCCTGCGGCAGTTTCTGTAACCCGAGGCTGAGTTCTACTGTAAGCTTGTGGGGTTTTGTGGCCCACTATTAAAACAGTATCAATTAACTACTTATTAATTCGAGTTTAAAATAAGTAGAACGGAGTCTGGTGAGGTGGTGTAGATTACAGTGCCAAGTAAGGCCATAATAAACCCGGTAAAATAATAAGTACTGACTGGTTCAAACCCCTTTATAATAAGATACAGTGTTAAAATTAAAATACCCAATTAACAGTACAAACTAATTTGAAATAGAACTGAGCCAATAAAATATAGGGCTGGATCAAAGATAAAAGTAAAATAACAATATTCCAGAGTGCTTGTTAATTGCAATATAAGTTTAGAAT
>NW_013952758.1:532165-534297 GCF_001266775.1 Austrofundulus limnaeus | reverse complement strand
TAAATAATAAAGTCTTCCCCACCAATTCTAACAATAAAAAGAATTAAAAGAAAAAAGGAAGTTATAATTACATAATAAAATTAGTAAATTTAATAAAGGAGTCAGCACACATAATCAAAAATTTTGCAATACTGCTTTTGTGTCAGAAGTCTCACGTGGCTGTGTGTGTGAAAGAGAAAGTTGGCCGTCCTCTGTGTTTATCTGTAAGACCGACTGAGTGAATGAGAAATAAATAAAAGAGTTCCGGGTAGATATAAGCAGAAGATTTTCTGATGGTTTGGCTTGTCATATGGGAACATTCAGGCTGTGCAGAAACGTCCTTTGGTTAAGGAAGTTTTGTCTCCATTGTTCCTGAAACAATAAAGATTTTGAGGGACCTGACTGATTGTGTGAGTGCAAGGATGGATGGTGAAATTGACAGGGAAATAGAGGAGGGGTTTGTCAAAAAATGCCACTACAGGGTGAGCCTAAAGCTTTAAATGAACAAATCAAAATAGTTAAAGATGCTATTTCACTGTCTACTCTGGACAGAAAGGCAGAAAAAAAGCTGCAGCTAAAGTTATCTGAGTTAGCTGACAAGCCTGAGCAAAGCAGTGTGATTAATCTCATCTGGGGCAAAGTTCAAAGTTGTACCAGGAAAAAGGAGCAGGGGTTCCCAAGTTTCAGTGGAAACCTGGACAGAACCCCACTGCCTATTTGGATCAGTGTAAACAGGACTGGCATGACAGGACACACTGTCATGGCCAGAATAAAAGCCAGAGACATTTTTTTAGACAAGCCATTTTAGAAGGTGTACCAGCTGAGGTGGTGGAAGCAATGAAAGCTAATCCTGACCTACCTGCAGCTGAGGCAGAAATGTGGGAGAGTTATTTCATTCATTTTCTACAGGAAGCAGCTGACGATTCTAATAAGGCTAAGGCTGACTTAGAGGACATGCAGACCCAGTTACTTAAACTTCAGTTAAAGCAGGCCAGAGATGTGGTAAATCCCAAGAAGGACAAAAAGCAAATGGCGGCAGCTGTAGAAGCACCACCTGTAACACCTCCAGCACCGCCCTTGCCGTCACTGTCAGTCCCTTATGAGCAGCCTCAGTGGCGCGGCAGAGGTCAGTGGAGGGCTAGGGGTGGACCACGGGGTAGAGGGTACCGCCGTGGTTACATGCAGGGATCCAGAGCACAAGATGTGTGTCACTACTGCCAGAAACCTGGACACTGGGCCAGAGACTGTTTCCTAAGACAGGGACAAGGTTCCCCACAGGGAGGAGCACAGTACCAAGCTCCAAACCCACAGATGGCTCCAACTGGCCAGTACCCCAACATGGCCGGTGACTGGGCTCAGTGGCATGGTCCTGAGGGACATTTTCAGCARTGACACACCCCACAGGAAACCCAGCACGTCGGAGGAGGGGCAGATCCTATCTTGCAGATGACGGTCATGGACAAAACCCTCCCTTTCTTAGTGGACACTGGGGCTACCTACTCTRCTTTGAAAGACTTGGACTTTAGTCAGCATGCAACGGCTGACACAGTGTCTGTTGTGGGTTTCTCTGGGGAACATCAAAGACTGCCTGTTTCTAAACCTCTGCCAGTGTCAGCAGGGACCCAATCTGTCACTCATCCTTTTGTCATTTCTAACGATGTTCCTGTTAACCTCCTGGGCCGAGATTTGTTGAAKRAATTAGGGGCTACTATCCTGTGTGAATCCACTGGACTCACTGTCAGTCTGTTGGATGGGACACAATGGAAATGATCTGCCTCCTCACACTCGTCCTCTCAGTATCTGCTGCAACCCATCCAACCTGAGGTGGCTGACATCTACTGGGCCCTACTGCATCCAGAAACCCCACAGCACACTGGCATCCTCTCGGCCTTCCTGTCTTGGAAGCCATGGGTGGACGCCCTTCGCCCTTATGTCCCGCCCTTAGACCCTCTTCATGTCACTCTCTTTTATGACCGTGACTCTGATGAATGCTACCATGAAGCCTTTGCTTCAGACCTACAAGGTACAGAGTGGTCTCTACCATCTGATAAGATCATTGTAGGACCTCAAGGGGTTGCCTCATATGTCACCCAGTCCCCCTCTCAGTTAGAGTGGTACAGGATGGCGGCCGAGACTGTACCACATGTCTCACT
>NW_013952758.1:514952-532155 GCF_001266775.1 Austrofundulus limnaeus | reverse complement strand
ACTATCCTGTGTGAATCCACTGGACTCACTGTCAGGCTGTTGGATGGGACACAATGGACATGCTCTGCAACCTCACACTCGTCCTCTCAGTATCTGCTGCAACCCATCCAACCTGAGGTGGCTGACATCTACTGGGCCCTACTGTGTCCAGAAATCCTACAGCACACTGGCATCCTCTCAGCCTTCCTGTCTTGGAAGCCATGGGTGGACGCCCTTTGCCCTTATGTCCCGCCCCTAGACCCTCTTCATGTCACTCTATTTTATGACCGTGACTCTGATGAATGCTATCACGAAGCCTTTGCTTCAGACCTACAGGATACAGAGTGGTCTTTACCCTCTGATAAGATCATTGTAGGACCTCAAGGGGTAGCCTCCTATGTCACCTTGTTCCCCTCTCAGTTAGAGTGGTATAGGATGGCGGCCGAGGCTGTACCACATGTCTCACTTGCTCTTTCTCCCAAACACCARGCTAAGGACTTAGGCCCCATGGTAAAAACAGCTTTAGCTGCCACTGACTGGGTTCCCACTCAGCTCCCTTCTGTCTTATTTTCACCCTCTACTGACTGCTACTCAATTGATGTTACTACCTCTGACCAGGGCACCCTGACTCATGAACTGCTCTCTAGAGACCATGGTAGGGAAAAATCTGATTACCCTGATGTTCCTAAAATGTTGTCATCACTCCCTGACTCCCTCTGGTCTAAGGGACCCGAGGACGTAGRACTTAGCACTTGTTCCCCTATCTCTTTTCAGCTACATCCCACAGATCCCATTTGGCTCTATCAATACCCCCACAAACCTGAAGCGGCTCTCGGTCAGGGGATCCTGACTGCTGGTGTACTGGAGCCATCTCGCTCTCAGTGGAACACCCCCATCCTCCCTGTAGAAAAACCAGGTACAGGTAAATATAGGATGGTTCATGACCTTAGAGCAGTTAATTCTATTTTACAGACACCCACTTGTCCTGTCCCTAACCCTTATGTGGCTCTCACTAATCTCAGCCCCAAACACAAGTGGTTTACCTGTATTGATTTAGHTAATGCCTTTTTCTGTCTCCCTCTAGCAGAACATGTTAGAGATGTGTTTTCCTTTACTTTTCATGGCCAACAGTATCGTTATACTAGACTCCCACAAGGGTTTGCCTTGTCCCCTGGCATTTTTAACCAGGTACTGAAAGATCACCTGGTTAATTGTCCCCTCCCACCTGGCACCACCCTCCTCCAATAAGTAGATGACCTTTTGATCACCTCTGAGACCTCAGCTGATTGTTTACAGGCTACCCAGACGGTTTTACAGTTTCTTCACAATGCAGGTTTTAAAGTCAGTAAGTCTAAGCTCCAGGTGGTTCGTTCCCAGGTGTCATTTTTAGGGCGCCTGGTATCAGCTTCAGGTACTTCTMTTTCCCCTGAACATAGGGCCTCCATCCTTAATCACTAAAAACCACAGACATTACACGACATGCTCTCATTTTTGGACCTTACAGGGTACAGTAGGCAGTATGTTCCAGATTATACAAGCCTAACTAGCGTTCTTAGAGACCTGGTTAAACAGCAGGGCATGAGCAACCTAAAAGCTCGTCTGCAGTGGACACAGCAGGCTGAAGAGGCCTTCATCCATTTAAAACAGCTTCTGGCGAGAGCCACAGATTTGGCTTTGCCAGACTACTCTTTACCTTTTAATCTTGATGTTTCTGAAACAAATGGGGCTGTAAATGGCATTTTGTTTCAGAAAAAAGGGGGTGAAAGACAGATTTTGATGTGTGCTAGTGTATTGCTAGACAACACAGAAAAAAGACACCCAATTTGCACACAACATGCAGCAGGRCTAGCTAAAATCATCCAAAAACAGCTCACATTGTAATGGGTCATCCTTTAAACATCCTCACATCTCACAATGTAGTAGCTTATGTCAACTCACAGATTTTCACAATGACATCACTGAGACAACAGAGAATGAGTAAAATATTAGGGGCTCCTGATTTACTATTCTCAAATGAAGGCGTAAACATGGCTGACAGAATGACAACAGGACCAACACATGATTGTGTCAGGAAAGTGCAGACAGAAGAAAAAATCAGGCCAGATTTAGAGAAAGAATATATACTAGGTTCAGAAGTTCTGTACACAGATGGTTGTTGTTTTAGGATGGATGATGGCAACTTAAAATCAGGATTTGCAGTGGTGAGACAGGAAGGTCAAAGGTTTGAGATTCTGCGATCAGGACAGTTAGGAGGACAACAGTCATCTCAAAAGGCAGAAATCCAGGCAGTGGTAGAAGCCTTAAAGGCAGGAACTGGGAAAGAGGTTACTCTGTACACAGATTCAGCTTATGCCTATGGTGCAGTTCATGTTCAGTTACCTCAGTGGAAAAGAGCAGGGTTTTTGACAGCTGGACAGAAGCCCATTAAACACGAGAGGTTGATGAAAGAGTTGGCAGAGAGTTTGTTACTCCCAAAGAAAGTGGCGGTGAAGTGTAAAGGTCATGACATGACAGGGTCAGAAACAGCAGAAGGAAACAGGCAGGCAGACAGAGCAGCAAAAGATGCAGCGAGGTACACCGGGGCCAGACAGATGATGACAGTGGAAGAAGAGTGTCAGCADGACAGCTATTGGGGAGGAGCAGAAGTTCAGAAAACACAGGAGAAGGCCTCTCCTGAAGAAAAGTCATTGTGGAAGAGAAAAGGGGGTGTGATTGATGAAGAAGATGGCTTATGGAAGGGACCACAGAATAGATGGATTTTGCCAATGACATTGAGGGAAAAAGCTTTTCAGGAAGCTCATGGATTGGGTCATGTAGGGGTAAAACAGATGGAGAAAAATCTTAAACAATGGTGGCACCCTCACATGAAAGACATGATAGCTAATCATGTAGCAGCTTGTGATATTTGTACCACTTACAATGCCAGACCAGCAATCAAACCAGAACTGGGATCTTTCCCTTTGCTTTTCAGACCAGGACCGGAAATAATCATGGATTACACAGACATGGGAGAATCAGTCAGAGGACATAAGTATATATTGATGTATGTTGACACCTTTACAGGATGGCCAGAGGCCTTACCTGCAAAAAAGGAAGACAACAAAACAGTTGCAAAGTTCTTGATAAATCACTATATCCCGAGGCATGGTTTTCCTGAAAAAATCAGATCTGATAATGGCACTCATTTTAAAAACACAGACCTGCAGGCAGTGGAAAAAATGCTAGGCTTAAAACATGCCTTTGGAACAGTTTACCATCCTCAATCGCAAGGAAAAGTTGAAAGAATGAATCAAAATGTCAAAYAAAAATTGGGAAAAATCTGTGCACAGACAAAATTAAATTGGCTTGATGCATTACCAATAGCATTAATGACTATAAGAGTGTCTATTAATAATGGCACTGGTTTCACAACTTATGAGTTAATTACAGGTCGACCATTCCCAGGACCGCAGGCCAGCGTCCACACCTCCGAGAAGAATCCTAAGGTGGACCATAAGGTATATTTTGATRAGTTGAAAGCATTGGTGTCTAACTTTACTCAGCAGGTCCACAGCAAACACAGCCCCCTGGGAGAACCCACCTTGCCAACCGCTGAGTGGGTGTTGCTGAGGGTGATTAARAGGAMKTGGCYAGAACCACGCTGGACCGGTCCCTACCACGTAACTGAGAGAACATCCCATGCCGTCTGCCTGAAAGGAAAGGGGGACACCTGGTACCATTGGAGCCAGTGCGCGCCGGCCAAGGAGCCAGGCAGAAATCTGACGGACAAGGCCGAGGACCTCAAACTCGTAAACTGAACTGTGTCTTTTGCTTGGTAGACCAAAACAGCTGAGTTAAGTTGCGTGCGGGCTCAGAAGGACTCTGTTAAATTGGGCCACTCGGTGTTGGAATATCCACATATAGTACAGACACCTCCCCTGATAAAAAAACTACATTTTAGAGTCTCACATTACATGAAGAAAACTTGGGGGCTTAGGAGGATTCAATACCCCCAAGCAACGCCAGGAGAATGCTCCTGTGTATGTGTGGCACATTCTAAAAGTAATATTTTCTGTCTTGTTTTTGCATTTAATTTTGAATTATTTTGCTTGCTTTCYAGGAGGCAATCAGTCGGTCTGGTGAAGAACGCTGCTGTGTGAGCCACAAAAAGTAGTGTTCAGAGCTAACTAGTTTAGTTTACTTTATATTCTGATAATTTGTTCATTTTAAGTTTTTACTATATTTGGTATTTTAACATAGTTTGTGATTTTTATATAGTACATCAGTAAGGAGAGAAAATGATTGTTTGACTGTGGATGAAGATGACCCTGGGGGCAGGTACTCTGTTAGCTGTGATGGTCTCTGTTATCTTTGCGTTGGAATGGTTCTGTGTGTTCCCAGGTGGTAGTCAGTGCGGTGAGGAGCGTGGTAAGCGAGAATATGTAGTCAAGAGTGGGTACAGGGCTTTGAAGCTGACTTATGTCAAGGGTAGTAGTACTACATTCACCTTTGATGTCTGCAAAGTCATTCAATGTGGTAACAAAAACGCCTCTTACAGGCATATAAACATATATGTTTGTCCATGTGTGAGTTATGATCTCCGTGATTGTGGAGCAAAGTATGTTAATTGTGGTTGGAATCAGGTAACTCTCTATACAGGGGACTGGACTCCCTACGACCAAGCCCATAGCTTTGTAGAGGAAATATTTATACAACATGATAAGAAAGTCTGTGCCTGGTGGAAAGACTATATGACCATCCAGAGGAATTATTCCCTACACAGAATCCAATTTCATTGTCTATTAAATCTGCAACTACCTTCAAGGGGTTCTACGGAGGTTTTGGACTTGTAGGCTCGCGTAACAAAAACTTGATGTTAACACTAGGAGCAGACGTTTTTGGCAAAGATCCCTATGGGTGGATTCAGATCACTGTGGTAGATGCCCCGCCAGAGGACCCCTCAACCAACTCAGTAACTGTTCCTCCTTTACTCCCCGTGCCCGATATGAGCCCAGGTGTAACATTGGTTGATTATTCCAGCCTCACCCCTGTAGATGTCATTGCTATGTCCACCGGTTACAGGGAGATTAACTTGTGGCTAGAGTGGGTTACTGAGGCTGCACGGCAGGCCCTTTTGTCTGAGTGTTTGGCCTGTGCAGCAGCTAGACCCACCCTCTTTACTGATCCAGCCCCATTGATCCCTTCAGATGTCTTAGGTTTTCATTGTATGCTTAATCTAACTATGACACTAACAACAACCAACTGCACCACCTTGAAGGCCATTGTTCCAGCAGCTCCAAATCGCACACAGACAGGCCCCTTCACTGCTCTTGAAAGAGATGACTATTTTTGTTTTAACTTGTCTGCCACAAGACCTACTAATAACTTAGGGCAAATCAACTCATCATGGTGTAATACCACCATGCAGGCAGATACCACTAGGGGTAAGCATTATCCCATAGGTTTAGTTGTTAGAGCTGGCCTGTATTATTATTGTGGAGATAGGACACTACTTGCTCGCATTCCTGATAACTCCATACGTTTATGTGCTATGGTACGCTTAGCGGCCTCCTTTACTTTGATTGGCCCTAGAGTTGAACTTTCATATCATAACTCTAGTTTCCCTAGGCAACACAGATCTATTAACCTAGACCCCACAGTAGGATCACCCACTTACATTGACTCCATAGGAATTCCTCGAGGCGTCCCGAATGAGCATAAGTTAGCTGATCAGATAGCCGCAGGTTTTGAGAACATTCCAATTGTGTCTTCGTTCTTTCCCATGACCCCTTCCAAAAATGTGGACAGGATAAATTTTATTCATTTTAATGTTATGAGATTAGCTAATCTGACAAGAGATGCTGTAGAAGGTCTAGCAGAACAACTTGCCCCGACATCATTAATGGCTGTGCAAAATAGGATGGCTTTGGACATGTTGCTAGCTGAGAAAGGTGGTGTATGCAGCATGTTTGGAGATCTTTGCTGTAGTTTCATCCCCAACAACTCTGCCCCCGATGGTAAAGTCACTAAGGCCCTTAACGGCCTTAGAACGCTCTCTGAGGAAATGCAGAGTCATTCTGGTGTGGATAATCCATTTTCTAGCTGGTTGGAAAAGACGTTTGGAACATGTAAAGGTATCATTATTTCAGTTCTCACCTCCATAGCTATTTTTGTAGCAATCATGGTTACTTGTGGTTGTTGTTGCATCCCCTGCATGAGATCCTTGTCTCTTCGATTAATTTCTGCAGCTATTGAAAAACAGGATCCAGCTGTAACACGTCAAATGCTCATGAGGGTAGCATCATCAGTTGACAAYAGAGATGCTCTTCTGACAGATACCTCCCTCCCACTGTTAAGATTTTACAGTGTTGTGTGATTAGAGCTTTGCCTGGTGTGGACCTCTGGATGAGAGGTCCAGAGTGGGAGTTGTTGAGGTGGACAGTTTTATAATCAAATATATGCTTTGTTTACTTATTAGTAATCAGTTTATTCAGTAGAATCTTGAGTAAATTAGTTATAGTAAGACATATTATTGTGGTTACTGTTTTATAACTAGGAGTCTGAGAGATTGTCCACAATAGGGCCCCTTATGGAATACAGGATGGGGGAAGGGAGACAGAACTTGCTGCCTCTGTGTGTAGGAAATGGAGAAGCTGGGGTCATAAGGTCACGGAAAGAAGGAATGTATAAGGAAGGCTGCTGTCTTCACCAGATCAGACGACTTTCCAGCACTGCAGCTGACAGAGCTGAGATCACCGGGTTCTTTGGACCAGGTTGTTTGTTGTCCCTATAAATGCACATTTATAGCTTTTTGAATAATCTTGTATTTTGCATTTTGCTTAACCTTTTACAATTACATTTAATAAAGGTGGGTTTGAACTTTTAAGTACTTGTATGTTATATATTTCACCTCGGTAATAGGTCAACGTCGGAGGACATAAAACGAGCTCGGGTGAAGAGAGTAAGTTCGGTGATTGTTCGCAACAACATTAGCCTCCCTATATTACATATCTTACTAGTTAATGGAGATTAACCCAATCCTCTTTAGTTTCTGTACAGAATTTGTGCTGGCTTGCTTTCCACATATTTGAAAATAAATCTTTATTGCCACAGTACAAAGAGCAAAGTCAGGGAGGAGACCCCAGACCAGATCCTGCAGGGACCATGATGATGGAGAGTCTTCTCATGTAAGAACAGATTATAATTTTCTGCAGGGAGAAACCAGACAGATATGAGGACAAGCTGTTGTACAGATATTTCAGAAGTACTCTCATTTATCAGGAATGAGCAAATTGTCAAGAGGTAGCAAACCAGGAAGAAATCAGACACAGGAGGCTTTGATACAAAATAGAATGGATTGTTTATTTACAAGGGATGGGGTTTTGGATCCGGGGTTTTCACTGTGGGCGAGAAAAGGAGGAACTGTTAGCTTGAGCCTTGGATAACAGGATGATTGAAATGTTTGTTTGTTTGGCTTACAGTCACGAGGAGATCCCAAGGCATGGAGGAGGATTTCATATCTGCAAGAGAGGGGATTGAGCTCCGCGAGCGGACATCTGCACTCATGCGCACATTGTCTCCTCTCGTGCACAGAATCTCTGACCGCGTGCGCGCACACACCATTACCCTCGCACGAGCCTTTTCTTTCCCCCCTCGCGCGAGCTTCCTCTGCTGCTTGCTCGCTCGCCAGTTATTTTTGGCAGAAGGTGGACGGAGCCAAGTTGGGGTTCTGTTAATACACACGATTGGTTAAGGTCCCTGTCTTCTGTGATTGGCCAGCTTTGGAAAAAAAGCGGAAGAAGAAGCTTCTGCGGACTGGAGCATGGTCAAAACGTGGTCAAAGCTAGGAAGGCATGGCAGACCATCAAGAGGTGAGTCACGTCTATCTTGAAATGCTTAATTGTCTTTGTGTAACACAACTTACCATTTTCTTTAGCTCAACATTTGCTAAGTAACTTTCCAAACATTGCCTCTGTTATCTGTCTGCAGTAGCATTCGGTAATTTGATGGCCCACCTAAGCTAACGCTATCTGACTAGTCTGTTTTGTTTATATTTGTACAGACATAGATGCAAAATGCTGCCATGCAGGTAGTTGCACTAATAAGAAGTGCCCTGGCTGAGAGTGACCCATCTACTCAAAACCGTAAGTGTGCTCTCAGCATGGTGTAAGATTATTTAGCTGTCATTCTATAAATAGGCCATTTTATTTTTTAATGGCTGCATAGTAATCATAAAAACACCACTGATGTGATTCACTGAAAATGAGTGTGATCTTGAAGATTCAATTCAATTCAAAAATACTTTATTGATCCCAGAGTGAAATTAGGTGGACATAGGGGAGGGGATGGAGAAAGATGGGCAAAAGAGAAAGAAAGACACGGTCACTGTTGGTTGCTTCCTGCAGTGGTTTACTGGACAGGCACATGTTCCCATCACCTCAACAGAGTGTGAAAGATTCAAGATCCATATAGGATTTGACCATGACTGTGTTGTCAAACCCCCCATGTTCGAACACTCAATAAAGGTTTATAAAAAAAAAAAGAATTACTACAGTTTACTTAGACTGAGATGCTTGATAACTGACTTTTACTCTCAACTTTTATTTAAGATTTTTTTTCACTTAAGTCCATTCTTAAAAAGGGGATTAGCATGATTCTTAAGAGTAATTATAAGAAGTTTGATAAATATGGGCTCTGGTCTGTAAGAACTGATACCTAGTCCTGGTTCACACTCCTTACCGGTGGTGGCAGTAATGTACCACATGTTTGTCAACTGCCATAAAAAACCAAGACGAAGAAGAACTGATACCTGAAATTGCGTTTGAACTACAGCGTCTGATGCACACGCGCGAGAATTGACCAAGGTGGAGACGACTGTGCAGTGTAAAGTAGCACGTTTGCTTCGTGAGAAATGGCTATGGAAACGCTTCACGTAAGATTTTTCATTTTCTTAATTCATAGGGATATTAGAAAGTAACATTTCATAGTTAGAAATGATCACAAATGCTAGAAGTGGGCCAACGTCAAGTTTAGCAGGAAAAAGCTGGGGTTGCTATCACAACAACAAATTAATGCACAAATTCAACTGTTAAATTGTAGGCAACACGATCAACTATGATGTGTTAAACATTCCTTTAGGGTCGTAGATGATAATTTTTGTAAACATCAAAGCCATAAATCTTTATCTGTTTATTTTATTTTCTTCAATTAGCACAAATACAATGGCGTTTTAATAGCAACCACAGTAGTAGGCCTGTGACCTAGAGGAACAAGGCTTTGCTATGCACATGCACTCTAAAAGCAAAAGGTTTATTTAGATTCAACACTAGATAGTGAAACTGCAGACATGTTTGTACTAAATATTCCTGATTGCCCATGTAAACTCTTTTTTTAATTGAAAGCATTATATTATATTAAACTTTCATAAGTTATTTCTTTTTTTATTTTAAAGGAACCACAATTATTTGTAATGTTAGACTTTAGTAGATAAAAATCTATTTTAACTGTAAAATAAAGATGACAATACATTTTAACACATTTCTCTCTGCAGCATATTCTGAGACGTCAGATTCAGGAGCGACTCCTGTCAAAAATTGAGCTTGCACTAACTCGAACCCCACTTGACCTAGATTTCATGGAGTTTGTGTGTTGCCAGGAACTCTACCTTTTGTAAGCCCTTTCACGACATGTGGACATACCACAAGAAATAATACGAGCTCTTAGGGATTTATTTGGACTTATCAGGCAACAGTTAGATTCACCAGCCTTACATACAGCAGTGGGATCAGTGGCTGGCCTGACAGGATGTCCTAGGTTGGAAATTGAAAGAGAGCAATTGGTTGAGATGTTGCTGACAAACCTCTCAGTGCCCTGCATAGCAAATCTGCTTGGTGTTTCAGTCCGCACAGTCTTTAGGAGGATGAGGGAGTTTGGCTTATCAGTTTCAGAACTGTACAGTTCCATCAGTGATGAGGAGTTGGACAATTTGGTGACAGCCATTAAGAATGACATGCCTGCTGCTGGATACCGAATGGTGAGAGGACGGTTAATATCTATGGGTATTAAAGTGCAATGGGCAAGGATGGTTTCCTCGATGCACAGAGTGGATTCAATTGGAATCCTCTCCAGACTGGCCAGGCGTGTTGTGAGAAGAACGTATTCTGTTTGAGGGCCCCTCACACTTGTACACGTGGACACAAATCACAAACTAATAAGGTACTGTATTAGTATTTTTAAATGTATTTTATATAGATTATAAATGGTCTGCTTTTTATCTTCATCCTGCAAGGCAAGGATCCTCCTACTGGCACTAGCAGGAATGAATGTGTACTCTGTTGCTAAAAATAAGTTTGCCACCTCTCCCCATCCTCCTCCCTGCTGCAGGTGCTGTTATCTCTGCCCTGCGTTCTGGCTTTCCCCACAGTCAACAGTATTCTTCTCACCCCCTCTAGTTGGATCATGTGACTAATATGGAGTTTTTGCTTGGAGGATTGTGTGTAAGATCAAAATTTGTCAGGTAGTGTAACTCTATTGGACATACAGTATGTTGCTTTTGTGCAGGTTTCAAATATCTCAGTACGTCACTATAATGACAGGAATCCTGCAGAGCGAAAATAAATAAATAAATAACACGTATGTATGCATGTATGTATGTATGTATGTATGTATGTATGTATGTATGTATGTATGTATGTATGTATGTATGTATGTANTGTATGTACTGTATGTATGTATGTATGTATGTATGTATGTATGTATGTATGTATGTATGTATGTATGTATGTATGTATGTATGTATGTATGTATGGTAGTGTGGATATTTTAGGTTTGCCTAGATTTGGTCCAGTTGTATATCTCCATCCTTACTTTTCTTGCTTATATCCCACCCTACAATGCGGTGCCGTCGGAACAATTTGTGCCCTTTTTTACTTTGAGCACCTGCCCTTTTAGTGGTCTCTGCACGGCCCTGCTACAGAGTCTTCAGTTGAGTCCACAGTTCCAATCTCTGCTCTCGAGTCATCAGTTCCTGTCTTTGAGTCATCAGTTTCAGTCTCTACATCATCATCATCAGTTCTAGTCTCTACATCATCATCATCAGTTCCTGAAACCCCGGGTTGTATTGTAAAGTCCCTGGGTCAGCCCAAGTTTCCAGAGTCCCCGGGTTGGATTGTAAAGTCCCCAGGTCAGCCCAAGTTTCCTGAGCCAGAGCCAGCACCCGAGTCTCCTGAGCCAGAGTCAGCACCCGAGCCTCCTGAGCCAGAGCAGGCACCCACGTCTCGAGAGTCCAAGTTGTCCATGACTCGGGAGTCCAAGTTGTCCACGTCTCAAGAGTCCAAGTTATCCACATCTCGAGAGTCCAAGTCACCCACGTCTCGAGGGTCCAAGTCGCCTACATCTCGAGGGTCCAAGTCGTCCACATCTCGAGAGTCCACGTTGTCACCAGTCTCTGCTCTAGAGCCACAGCCTTGCTTCGGCTGTGCTCCGAGCCGACCTCCTGAGAACTTGGCTCCTGTCAGATGCACCTTTGGTCATCCTTGGAGATTTTTTTTTTCTGTTTTTGTTTCGTGTCGCAGGGCTCTCCTGCCAATTTTTCTTTCTTTGATTTGTTTTCTGCCCTTCTTTGTCTTGCCTGTCCCATCCTTAGTCTTGCTTTCTTTGTAGTTTGTCTTATGCCCTCCGTCCTGTGGTCTGTTTGTACCCCCTCCACCCTCCCGTGTTTATTATCATATGGAGATGATCTTTGAGGGGGGCACTGTCATGGATTATGTCTTGTATGTTCGTTTCGTCTTGTGCTATGCCCCCTCTGGTGTCCATGTTCTGTTTTCCTTGCCCATCTTGATCCTCAGTCTTTTTCTGGATCTTTCTAGTCATTTCTTTCACACCTATCCTCAATTGTAATCGCCCAGCTGCTTCCTACTTCTACTCAGCCCTGTTTGTATTTAACCAGCTTCACTCCACCACTCCTACGTCTGGTCATTGTTTGTTCTGGTTTAGTTCTCATCCCATGTTTTCATGTTCGCCTCGTCTCTTTTCTTTTGCATTTTATTTTAGTTTTTGCTGCCTTGTCAGCTCTTTTTCTTTGTTTATTTTACTTTAAGTCTTTCCTGCCTGCGTTTTGGGTCCACCTCACCTTCTGAATCCTGTCAGTTCTGAAGAGAGCTGAAGAACAGGCCGAACTGAAATGGTGAAATTTCATTATCTGAGATTAATTTTGTGAATTAAATCAAATGAACATGTTTTGTAGAGCCCACAGATGGATCCTAACTTGTTCTAGGACCCCCATATTAGGTCACCTTTAAAGAAGCTGGGTATTTTGGGCCTCTGCTTTTGGGTAATATTTTTTGGAATCAGGCTTCTTTATGGAGGATTATTAAATTTTGTATGTAGAGCCTTATGTGTTTAGGGCTAGGCTTGTATTTGTGTGGTTAATTTTAGGCAATGGGTCAGGGTTGGCATGTATCTAAGTGGTTAATTTTAGGCCATGAGTTGGGGTTATATCCATGATATCCATGATAGTTGAAGGAATCTGTGAGATTGCCCTATATGTCTGTATTCCTGCAAAATGGGGGATAATCTGTGCATTTCACAGACAATCTGTACAACTTGACATATACGTGCATCTTGTACACTCAAAGAAATGAAGTGTTGGATTTACTTAACCCAGTTATGTCAACTAGTTCAAGTGAACCTTCGGTAAATGTAAATCATTTTACACATTTTCATTTTAAGAACTCAATTTAGCTGACCCAAATTACAAGAGGAAAACAAATATTGTAAAACATGGTTATTATTTCATGACAGCTACAAGGCTACCAACTTCATTTTAATTGTTTAAATATTGCAATATTCATTATTGGTTTGTTGTTGTTGTTCTTGTTGTTGTTTGTCATTTTAATTTGCATAATGTAGGTTTGACATAGAGTAAAAATGTGCCAGCAATTAAAAAATAATTGAATAAATAAAAACTCAGCAATTCATTCAGATTTATTACTATAAGTACAGTATATGTTTATGATAAAAGCAAACAAAGAAAAAAAAAAGATCTTACCATATTGACTGAACAATCACACAACAGGCAGTGTCATTGGCTGAGGCAAAGAGAAAAACATTACAGACCTCCCCTTTGGCGTTTATGTTCAATAAAAAGGCCACAGTACTGGTGACTTTATAATTAAGGTTTTTAGGTGGGTATTCTGGTGAGGAATTATGCTGCTCATTGTTGATCTGCTATTATTTTGGTTTCTCAATGTGAAGGAAGGAAAGTCTGAGTGTCAAACCTTTGGTGCAGAAGAAATGTCTCAGTTTTTTAAGGACGGAGATATTATCATTGGTGGGATTTTTCCCTTCCACCAGTACCCCATAACACTAAATCAAACGTACAGAACCAACCCAGGAGTAATCCAGTGTGAAGGGTAAGACAAGGCTTTAAAAAATTACATTTTGTGCTGTTTACATTCATGGTTTTAAACCCTTTATTTTAACTTTGTATACTGTTTTTTAGTGTTACCCTTTAAGCAATGTTTACAGTTCAGTCCTTTTTTACAGATTGGAAGTAGGTGAACTTCAATATGCTTACACCATGATGTTTGCAATAGAGGAAATCAACAACAGCTCAGAGCTGCTACCAAACCTAACACTTGGATATAGGATCTTTGATTCCTGCCCTAATACCCCCATGTCCATCAAGGCATCATTAAATCTTATGAATGCACATGAAAGCGTGGAAGGAATCTGCAGCAAATTCTCCAGTGTGCAGGCTGTTATTGGGGAAACTACTTCAACCTCTACAATAGGTATTGCACGTACGCTGGGACCCTTCAATATACCTGTGGTGAGTTTTTGCTGCAAACTTTTAACAGTACTGATATTTCACTTTGCATCTTTTAAATGCAAAAGCTAAAATATAATTATTTTTGCTCTTGCCATTTAGATCAGTCATTCAGCTACTTGTGCATGTCTTAGCAACAGAAGAGACTACCCCTCTTTCTTCAGAACAATACCCAGTGATTTATTTCAGAGCAAAGCACTGGCAAAGCTTGTGAAACATTTTGGCTGGACCTGGGTTGGAGCCATWMGRTCYAATARTGAATAYGGAAATGGTGGCATGGCTGCTTTTCTGGAAGCTGYAGRAAARGAAGGTGTGTGYRTTGAGTATTCAGTGGCTGTTGAGCGYACCARYTCYAGAAAGTGGTTTYTWGAGGTTGTGGATGTTATAAAAAAATCCACCTCCAAAGTAATTGTTGCATTTGCTGATGGCCCAGACCTTGACACCCTGATTAAAGAGCTTTTTGTTCAGAATGTAACGGGTCTGCAGTGGGTAGGAAGTGAGGGCTGGATTTCATATCGTCATTTTGCATCTGCAGTTAATTATGCTGTGGTTCAGGGTGCAGTGGGCTTTGCAGCTATGAATGCTCATATTCCTGGATTGCAGGAATTTCTAGCCAACAGCAGACCCTCCACTACTCCGGGTAATCAGGGACTCGTCAAGCTGTGGGAGATGCTKTTTCACTGCACGTCATCTCCCCAAACAAACATGCATGAGAACTTTACAGTCTGCAGGGGGACAGAGACTCTGTGGGATGTACAGACACAATTCACTGATATTTCAGATGCCAGCCTGTTGAATAATGTTTACAAGGCCACATATGCTGTTGCCCATGCTCTGAACATGCTATTTATTTGCAATGATGGAAAGGGGCCATTTGATAATAATACATGTGCTGATAAGRAACATGTACAGCCATGGCAGGTAAACATGTAAAACACTGCTTGACTTAACACAATAATAATATTGTACTCAGATGATAACTGTATCCCTGTAGGTGCTGTATTACCTGTCAAAGGTCAATTTTACCACTAAAATWGGTGAAAGGGTGGTCTTTGATGAGTCTGGAGACCCTGTGGCACATTATGCACTAATAAACTGGCAAATGGACAAAACAGGATACATTCAGTTCAAAACCATTGGGTTTTTCGATGGATCTCAACCTGAAGGTCTGCAATTTGAAATGAAATCAGATCTGAAAGCCATCTGGGCTGGAGAGAGTTATGATGTGAGTCAATACATTTTTTTAAATTATTTATTAATTTTTGTTGTTACTTTAAATGTTACATGATTACCTATTTAGTCAGTGTTTTAAATTTCTGAATGTAGTCTGTTTTAACTGGTATTCAGGTGCCGAGGACTGTTTGCAGTGAGAGCTGTTTGCCAGGGACTCRTCGAGCTTTCATCAAGGGCAAACCTATCTGCTGCTTTGATTGCATTGCCTGTGCTGATGGAGAGTTCAGCAACAGCACAAGTGAGACAGCAGGATTTGTAGCCTTTACCCTGGTGCTCTTTATGTTTCTGCTGGGTAAAATCAMTGCCAGMAMTTTSCTGGTTTATCTRAAGATGTGCTCTTTGYACAGCTTAAATATATTTATGCTTTCAGATGCAGTGACATGTCACAAATGTCCTCCWGAGTACAAGTCCAATGAAGAGAGGAATAACTGTGTCATAAAAGCTACTGAGTTTCTCACCTTCACAGAAATCTTGGGTATATTATTTGTTATTTTTTCTAGTTTTGGTGCTTGCTTGGCACTGAGCATAGCCCTCATATTTTTCTACYACAGAACAACTCCAATTGTTAGAGCTAACAACTCTGAATTAAGTTTCCTGCTGCTGTTCTCTTTGACTCTATGTTTCCTGTGCTCCCTAACCTTCATCAGCCGACCCACTGAGTGGTCCTGCATGCTGCGACACACTGCCTTTGGCATCACMTTTGTCCTCTGTGTGTCCTGCATTTTGGGGAAAACAACAGTGGTTTTAATGGCCTTCCGGGCCACACTTCCAGGCAGTACTGTCATGAAATGGTTTGGGCCTACACAACAGAGAGTCAGTGTTTTAGCATTCACTTTTATACAGGTTTTGATTTGCACACTTTGGCTTACAATCAACCCACCTTATCCACACAAAAACTCTGAATATTACAAAGAAAAAATAATACTAGAATGTGCCCTGGGCTCAGCTGTAGGTTTTTGGGCAGTGTTGGGATACATYGGGATTTTAGCTTTGTTATGTTTTGGACTGGCATTTTTGGCCCGAAATCTCCCYGACAATTTTAATGAGGCTAAATTTATCACTTTTAGTATGCTGACTTTCTGTGCAGTATGGATCACCTTTATCCCAACATATGTGAGTTCTCCTGGTAAATTCAGTGTTGCTGTAGAAATATTTGCTATTCTGGCATCAAGTTACGGGATGCTGTGTTGTATATTTTTTCCAAAGTGCTACATTATTTTATTGAAACCTGAGAACAATACAAAAAAATACTTGATGGGTAAAGGAAACTTGGGAGCCTCTTGAAACGTTTCTAAAGAAATGAAGAAACTGTTTGGGGTCTTTGTATGTTAACCTCCATATATATTTGTGAAATAAATCAGGTAAATTATTCATTCTGCCCTGTTCACAAAGCATGTATGCTTTATTATGTCATTACAATGTCAAAACATCTTGGTTTTAAAGTGTTGAATGCTTTTGTGATAAATAAATACACACCATCCTAAATACATATTCAGTGTGCATTTTTATATTTGTTTTTTTACTCTCATTATCCATTTATTGTCTATTTTCTTAATGTAATATTACACGAGTAGAATTTTTTTATATGAAAATTTTCTGATGTATGGCATGTGAATTTTTTCAAGTTACAGTATTAATAGTTTTCTTTATACCTATTGATTAAAGAAAGGAATATCACGTAGAACAAGCTGTGTACATTTTAAGAAAAACAATGAGTCTTGTGCTAGAATATTTACAAAACTCCATTAAGTTCACACTGCCTTGACCTTCTATTTGTATCTTTTTGATAACTGCTACGATTTGCCATAATCTGTACTTGAGATTCTAAGACACCATTTGATGTCTAGGGACCTCATCCTCATTCTTAAAATCGTTATGTAACTGGTAACTTGTCATTCTGTGATAGGTTCTGTTCGATGCTCTGCCTGTATGATATATACCAGAGGTGCCCAAAGTGGCGCCCGTGGGCCAAAATTGGCCCGCCAAGCCATTTCATTTGGCCCACCAGTAGTTTTTAATTGCCTGTCATCCTCTGTAGAAACTCTGTATTTCCATGTAAGTAAGTAAGCAAGTAAACTTTATTTCTATAGCGCTTTTCACAGACCAGGGTCACAAAGTGCTGCACAAGTGTAAAATAAATAAATAAATTAAAAGCAACATACAAAACAATAAAACACAGTATTA